>NW_024879195.1:1177713-1277603 GCF_018340385.1 Cyprinus carpio
CATCAGTGAGAGAATGGAGCCAAAAAAAGACCTTTGTTCGAAAACACCAAGGCTCAGTTGGGGGCCCGTTCTCCTCATGTACCAGACGACAACCAGCATTTTCAATTCCAGGCTGCCCGCAAAGTCATGTTTGTGCAGAAGAATCATCTGTTTTCCTGTGGTCTTGTCCCGGTGGTCCGTCCTGAGACAGGTCTTTAGCAGGGTCTGTCTCTGGGGCTCGCTAGTCCATGGTACATCCGCTGTCTTCAGGGCTGTAGAGTTCCCTTTCTAGGTGCTAATCCCCATCTGGGCTGGATACATAATGGATCCTGTGCTGCAGTGACCATCCTGACTTGAACAGACTGGATCTGGGGCCACGGTGACCTCGTAATAAGAGAGAACAGACATATGAGCGTAGATGCCATTCTTCTAACGATGTAGCAAGTAACAGCGGTGTTATGGGAGTGTTCCCGTTCCGGTTTACCTATTAATGCAGCCTAAAAATCCTTTAACGGATTTGGATATTAGAAGTGTAGTTAGTATGTTATTGTGTAAGCCAGGTTAAAAAGATGGGTCCTTTAATCTAGATTTAAACTGCAAGAGTGTGTTCTGCCTCCCGAACAATGTTAGGTCGGGTTATTCCAGATTTGGGCGCTAAAAATACGGAGAAGGATCTGCCGCCCGCCGTTGACTTGATATTCTAGGTATTATCAAAATTGCCAGAGTTTTGAGAAAGGAGCGACGTGGAGGACTAGAAGGTACACAAGAGTCATTCAAATAAATGAGGTGATACCATTCAGGGCTGTATAAGGAATAAGCAAGATTTTAAAATTCTATACGATGTTTGATAGGGGAGCCCGTGCAGGGTTGACAGGACAGGGTTAATATGATCAACTCCTGGTTCTAGTAAGAAAACCTCTAGCTGCTGCATTTTGGACTAACTGGAGTTTGTTACTAAGCGTGCAGAACAACCACCCAATAGAGCATGACAATAGTCTAACCTTGAGGTCATAAACGCTGGATTAACATTTCGCATTGACATTGAGAGCATAGGCCGTTAATTTAGATATCGTTTTGAGATGGAAAAATGCAGTTTTACAAATGCTAGAAACGTGGCTTTCTAAGGAAAAGGTTGCTAATCAAATAGCACACCTAGTTCCTAACTGATGACGAAGAATTGGACAGAGCAGCCAATCAAGATTGAGGACCGCGGTCTAGGTCATTACATGCAAGAAAGCCTTTTTTAGGCCCTCCTATAATGTAACACCTTGTTGTTTTTCAGAATTTAGCTAGTAAGCATTACTCGTCAGTCCTGGTGCTTATATCGGACATATGCATTCCGTTCATTTTTCAAATTGGTATGTTTCGCAGGCCGCGAAGAAATATAGAGCTGAGGATCATCAGCATAATAACAGTGAAAGCTAACACCGTGTTTCCTGATGATATCTCCCAGGGGAACATGTAAAAGCGTGAAGAGTAAAACGGCCCTAGTACTGAAGCAGTATGCGGTACTCCATACTGCACTTGTGAACGATAGGATACCGTGGATCGTCCCTTCAACTGCATACGAAATTGATGGCGGTCTATAAGTACGATTTAAACCATGCTAATGCACTTCCATTAATGCCCAACAAAGTGTTCTAGTCCTAATGCAAAAGAATTTAGTGTGGGTCGTATTGTCGAACGCAGCACTAAGATCCAATAGCACTAATAAGAGATACAACCCACGATCAGATGAAACGAGTCAGGTCATTTGTAAACTCTAAGGAGAGCAGTCTCAGTACTATGATACGGGCTAAATCCTGACTGGAAATCCTCACAGATGCCATTTTTCTCTAAGAAGGAATATTAATTGGAGGATACTACATTTTCTAGTATCTTGAACAGAAAAGGGAGATTCGAGATCGGTCTATACGTAACTAGTTCTTTGGGGGGCAAGTTTGTTGTTTTTTTGATGAGAGGCTTAATAACAGCCAGTTTGAAGATTGTGGGACATAACCCTAATAACAAATGAGGAAATTATAATAGTCAGAAGAGGATCCTATGACTTCTGGAAGGCACCTCTTTAGGAGCTTGATGGAAGTGGGTCTAACATACACTGTTGTTGGTTTTAGATGATAAAACAACGTTTACTAACAATCCTCTTCCCATAGACCTCACATATGTAAGAATTAGTGTGAACTGTTCCTCAGGGGATCTATAGTGCACTGTCTGATGTGATTACTGTAGCTGATGGCTGCATGGTTACAATTTTTCTCTAATAGTATCGACTTATAAGTAGGTAGTTCACTAAAATCATTACTGCTGTTGATTTTTGGGAAATGTCCACACTTGTTTATGCGTTATTTTTCGTTAATTTAGCCACTGATTGAATAAATACTGGGTTTTCTTCTTGTTTTCTTCTAAAAGAGACGAAAAGTTAATCAATTTACAGTTTTTAAATGCTTTTCTGTAGGATAGGTTAGTTTCCCTCCAGCAATACGGAATCTCTAGTTTTTTTTCCTCAGCTTGCTCCATTTTCCGGGCTGCTCTCTTTAGGGTGCGAGTGTGCTCATTATACCACGTTGTCAGACTGTTTTTCCCTTAACCTTCCTTAAGCGTAAAGGAGCAACTGTATTTAAAATGCTAGAAAAGAGAGAGTCCATAGTTTCTGTTACATCATCTAGTTGTTCTGAGGTTTTGGATATGCTAAGGAATTGGGATACATCAGGAAGATTACTTACAAAGCAGTCTTTTGTGGTAGAAGTGATGGGTTCTACCATACTTGTAACAAGAAGAAGAATTTACAGTTTTAGCTATATGAAGTTTGCACAAAACTAAATAATGATCTGAGATATCATCGCTTGGCTGCATAATTTCCAACACCATCAACATCAATTCCATGTGACAGTATTAAATCTAGAGTATGATTTCGACAATGAGTAGGTCCTGAGACGTGTTGTCTAACCCCATAGAGTTCAGAATGTCTATAAATGCTGATCCCAATGCATCTTTTTCATTATCAACATGGATATTAAAATCACCAACATAAAACTATCTCAAGGGGCCACATAACTTGGATGTCCTGATGTGCCCTGGTGGCCTGTAACATTAGCCAGTACAAACATCAGAGGGGATTTATCATACATTTGTTTTTCTCTGATAATGTGATTAGCACCAATACTTCAAACGAGTTAACTTGATCCTGCCCTCCGAGAACTCCTGAAAACACTGGTTAAAATGAAGCAACACCGTCCCCCGTTACCTTTTGGCTTGGCTCATGTTTATAACAGTAATCTTGGGGTGTAGACTCATTTAAAAAGAATGTAATCATCAGGTTTAGCCAGGTTTCTGTCAAGCGAGTGCATCTAGATTATGATCAGTGATCATAGTATTTACAAGAGATGCTTTTCGTGAAAGGGACCTGATATTCAATAAGCCAAGCTTTATCATTTTGTTTATCCGTGTGCATCTGTTTTTATTTGTTGAACCTCAATTAAATTGTTGCTCTTAAATTGGTTTGGACGTTTTTAACTGACTTCTGTGACGTGTAGGCGGCTAGCAGACCGTCTGTTTAGACAACCAGCCTGCTTCCCACCTGGGCCCCTGCTAGGCAAGTAACAAACTCCCTGACTATGTGCCATATTCCTAAGACAAGAAGAGCCGCAACCACCCCCGGAGGTGTGAAGACCATCTCTTTCAACAGGTCAGGTCTGCCCAAAGTCATGTCCCAAGTGGGTCTATGAAACCTATTTTATTCTAGGGCGGCACAACTTATACATCTAGGCCATTGATTGATTACAATCCTGCTATGTCTCTCATCACCACTGGGGGTAAGCAGGGGAGGGGACCAGAGCAATATTTACAGTGTCTCACATCATGCCTTGCAAGTTCACACACCTCTTTAATGTTATTTTTAGTGATCTCCCGACTGTCGAAGTCGAACATCATTCGCACCGGCGTGAATAACAATCTTACTGTATGTACGGCTTATCAATTAGCCAGCACTTTTAAATTTGCTAAGATGTCAGGCGCTCTGGCTCCCCCGTGTAAACATTGGACTATGGTGGCTGGTGTCTCTATTTTTCCCATTCCGTACAATAGAATCGCCAATAACTAGAGCACTTGCAGATCAGGTTTTTTCAGAGGTGCATCACTGAGTGGGGAGAACCTGTTTAATGTTTTGATGGGAACAGAAGCAGTGGTGTTTAGACCCACGACCATATGACCGCCTCACATTCACCCAGGCTGCCCTGCTGCAAAGGCTCCTAGTCCTACTACCGACAACCGAACAATGTACAGGACTCCCTGAGCTAGACGCAATTCAAAAGCAACGTATTTCAGATCCCTGGCACATTCTTTCCAGATCCGCCAGATTTTAAAGTTTGGATGCCGTTTCTCTAATTCTGAGAAAATTTCTCAGTCAGGACTAACTATTTCCCTGCATTTCTCAGAGGTGAATCCTGCATCACCGACAGAGATAGATAACTATACATGTGGCAAGCAGTGCCAATAACCATAGGCGGACGAGAAGCCATTACTCACCGGGCTTGATTGGAAAGGTTCGTACCACAGATTGTGTTGGATTGAAACTTGTGAAAACCGGACGAGGGAGAAGAAGAGAAGCGTGAGGGAGAGAGGATGCGGAGGAAGAGAAAACAGCGATTAGGCACAAATGGCAACGATAATGACAATCTAACTAGTGCTACGCGATGCAGGTGCACTGCACACTCAGATTTTAAAATAAGTGACCGATCCACTTTAATCACGATTAGATACGCAAAGATAATATCGAAATATTGTAGGGATTAAGTTAATATTGTTATCATGTTAATAGTCAACGCGTAGTGATTAGTAATATATAAGAGTTGTACAGAAAAACAAAGCTAACGGAGCTACGTCAAAAAACAGCCAAGCTGGAGCTAAGCATTCAGGGCCTTATAAGTAAGTACTAATATTTTGTAACTGATAGGAACGTAAAGTAGCCATGTACAGAGACTGTAACATTGGGGTAGATCATGATCAGTATTTTCTTTCCCTGGTTAAGGGACTCTAGCCGCGTCATTTTGGACTACCTGTAGGTTGTTATTGAGGATGCCGGACAACCACCTAGGCCAGTGACATTACATAGTCCCAGTCTAGAGGTCATGAAAGCAGGAACATAGCTTTTCTGCATCAGGAACAGGTAACAATGTTCGTAGGCTTGGCAATGGTTTTCAGTGGAAGAATACTGTTTTTTTTTTTTTTTTTTTATTTTTTTTTTTTTACCCAGCCACAAAGGAAGACCCTGTACAGATGTGCGACAGGGCTTTGTCAAACATGGCTTCAACCTTCTTATATGTTTCTTATCTCTGTAACAAGCCGCACGTTAGTGCAGCAAATATGTAGTTAATGTAGGTAGATGAAACTGCTATGAAATTCTCTTCCAGATGTTAAATGAAAGGCAATGATCAATAAAACGCAAGGATTACATTCATCTATACAAGCCAACACACACAACACCATCACACATGTCCTGTGTGTTACATTGTGACCCAAATGTAAAAACGGAAATTTTGTGACAGCCACTAAGGTACACACAGAGGAAGAAAAAAAAAAAGTTAAATGAATGTTTATCTGAATCGTGTTACAAAGCAAACATTTTTTCTGAAAGGTAGGTTTAGGGTTGGTTAGGTGATATAAATTATATAGTTTGGTCCGTATAAAAATCAACAAAAAGAAGTCTATGGAAAGGTCCACCACAAGGACTACCGCTACACACACCGTTATAAGATACAAGTTTGTTTGCAGTTTTTAAGTTTAAAGGCGGCAATTTTTTTTGTTTCTCATATGGGTCTATAGCAGGGGTTGATTAACAATTTTATTTGTTTAGATATACACACTATATAAAAACAAAAATCCCTTGTTTTAAAAATGGCCATTTTCATTAGATATATTTGTGGAATCCGTACAGCGATATGTGTTTTATAATTAATGAGACACTACACCTATCATTAATGTTAATATTTATTTATAATAAAAATGCATAATACCAAAAATTGCAGTGCTTCATTTGTAGTGAAGTTTGAAGTGTTTGCGTTAAGATCATTTTGTGTTTGGATGGCTGTGTAATTTTGTAACAAGGACACTGCAGTGGAGCAAGAAAAAGTGTCAAATCGACTTGTAAGAAAAAACGAAAATGTCTTACTAGTATAACAAAGTCGCAGTGACTTCATTTGCAGTAAAGTCTTTCTGTTAAAGATATAGGAATAATTCTGTGTTTGGTTCGTTGGTTGTCAGACTTGGTCAAGCTCCATTTTTACACATTTGGGTTAGTGACTTATTTGTGATGTGCCATGAATTGCTCTGCAGCGGTAAGATCTTGACTTTCTAATGAGAAGAGAGTGTAGATCAACCAAGGTAAAAAGGTTCTGTCGAAATTCCCTCTGTAGTGCTGCAATAGAAAAGCAAAGTTCTGTTAATTGGTGTTTCCTGTGTTGTGCCCTTCCTAACTTTGGTATGTTTCACCTTAATGCCCACATTTTCTTTTTCTAGATGCACAATGCACTGTGTGTGGAGTGTGGGTTGTGTGTGGTTGTGTTTGTTTTTTTTTTGTCAGACCGACTACTAAAAGCCAGGCCCAGATTGGCTAATCGAAAAAAGAAATCAAAATATACTAACATGGGCCAGCGTCTAGAGGCATGAAAACTCCAGGGCTGCGAAAAGGAGTCCCACCCAGGCCCTGAATAAAAGTGGGTAAACTGTGAATCTATCCAGTCTCTTTCAAGAATATTCCACAAACATAGATAGTGTGTAAAAATTGTACTTTTGAAATGGATGTGTGCAGTACATAAGTGCATCTTGCTGCATTTCTATAGGTTGGACTATTAGTTTAATCATCAGGTACACTCTAACATAGTGGCACTGTTATATGCTTGACAACATGACTACAGCAATTTATATGTTTGAGAGCAAGGACACACAGGAATTTTCCATGTCTGATGGCACGAAATTTTGTTCTATTTGCACATAAATACTTACTTCTCTGAAAGATAAAGCTAAAGGGTTGAGTACGGGCGATTACAGGGGCTTTTGCATGTAATTTTGCTTTATGAAACCAAATCAAGTAAAAGAAGGCACAGCGTGACCAAAAATAAGCCTGGCTTATTTTGGTAAACAAACTGTTTTATGAAACAGTCCCCAGGGTGCACTTGCAGGTATGCTATGCACCAACACAAACCAACAATCCTCTTCACACTAACAAACAGCGACCTAAAATAAAGGACATTTATGTTATTGGACCGAGCGTGCTTCATTTTGCGCTTGGTCCCGTGTTGCACAGAGAGGGGTATTTGCTCAGCACGTTTGTGTGTCCAAAATGATTAAGTTGTTTTCCCCTAAATTTGCAGGTGTTTTTTTGTTTTTTTCTATTTGCAAGTGCGTTGAGCTTACTCGGCCACCGATAGTACGTACATACAAATTGAAAGTGCTGTGACCCTTTTGCCAAGTATGGGTAACGCCATACTCGGAAGTTGAGTGCTACTGCATTTAACCCATCCCAAGTGCCACACAGCAACAACACAGCATTGCAAGAAATTGAACACGACAACACCCTTGACACCCGGAGCAGTGGGGCAGCACAGAAGAACCAAAAAGTAGAAAAAAAATAAAATTATAGAAAATTAGTTTATAAATAGAAAGCAAAGCACACACACAAACACCAAACAAAAACAATCAAGAAATCAATGAAACATGAATTTGTGAGCTACAAGGCCCTGTGAACAGTATGATAAGTTTGTTTGTTTTTCAATTTAAAATGAAATAAGCAGAAAACAAGAAAATGGTGCCTTGACAGTTTGTTCTTTTTTTTTTGTATTTGTTCCAAAAATAACCAAAATGTAAGATTCTGACTATAATTTTCCTTTTTTGGTTCACAGCAAGAAATCTTTTTTTTTTTTTTTTTTTTTTATGTTTTTACAAAACGTACTAAAAAATAAAAATATAAAACACATGAAAAATAAAGGGTTTTGTTTATTTTTCAAATTGAAAACCAAACTATCACAAACAACCATCAACCCATTTGGCTCACCTTGCTACATAATTTGTTCAAAAACAAACAATTCTACAAGCAGGGAACGAAACTGCAGAAATGATTGCACCAAACAAAACCACAGTAAAAAGAATGGCAACGGCCGCTTCTACTTGTCTACATTTGTAACAACGAGAATTTAGACCCCCGCGAGCTGTAGCAACTTTGTTGTGCTATCATATTATCAGCAACTGAAGAGCGCTACGCCGTTTCTCAGTCATCGTTCTTGTCTGTACTTGTGTTCTTTGGACTGTGAAACTCATCAGTCTCTGCTCCAAGTACTGTTCCAATCAAGTCAGCATCTACCGAAGTCCAGTTCCAATCCCCAACTGTGTTCTTTCCACCTCCTTTTACCGAATGCATCGAGAGGTGACTTGCTGCGGACTTATACACCATTTCCCAAATACATATCGCAACCACACCAGTTACGATGTCAATAAGCAGAGGGAGAAAAGTGAAAGGTCGTGACATTTGGCCAAGTATGGGTAACCCATACACTCAGAATTGGGGGCTCTGCATTAAACCCATTCCAAGTGGCCAACAAACACACCAGTGAGAAGTGAACCCACAACCCGAGATCAGTGGGCCAAGCTATATATCCACCGCCCTAGGAGCACTACTGGGGGTTCAGTGCGGTGCTCAAGGGAACTATCAGCCATGAGGTATTGAGGGTGGAAGAGAGGCGCTGTTTTCATTCACTCTACACCCCCCTACCCAACTCCTGCCAGCACCAAGACATCGAACCTGGCCCTTCAGGTTACAAGTCCACACTCTCTAAACCTGAGTCCAACAGCTGCCCTTCCACAAACAGTAAAGGGGTCATATGTGATTCGATTTAAATTTTCCTTTTCTCTTTGGAGTGTTACAAGCTCTTTGTGCATGAAGAATATCTGTGAAGTTGCCAACGACTAAAGTGTCTAATCCAAAGCGATATTCTTTAATTAAATATAAGACTTCCCGGAAAATGGGCTTCATTCAATCACGCTCCACATCTCTACGTCACTATGCGGACATATTTGCGTAACGCCGCCCAAATGTTCACGCAAAGAAAGAAGGCATGGGTTTGCAGTTAGTAGTCTTGAAGCATCATGTCCGGGAGATTGCTGTGTGTTTCTTGGCGAAAGCAAAAGCCATGGGCTGTCCGAAAGTGATGCGATTTAGAAATCTTTAGACTACTTACAACAGAACACCCAGCTAACACAGTTACGTTGTGACGACGTTAACTAGACCAAACCCTATTTGTCCCAGCGACGTACAAATAACGTTCCCGTGACCGTACGTTGTGATTTCCGATGTGTCCGTGGCACCCCCAGCTAACAAAATTACGTAACTGCAAACGTAACTGCAACAAACGTAAAGCTGTTACCAAAGTTTTTGGTCGTGGCACATAGATTGAAATAATTATAATCAATAAATGTCCATAATTAAATATCTAATTCCCTCTGTGTAACATCCAGGATCAGAAACATTAATCCAAATATGCCAAGTCTTAGTAGTTTTAGGCACTCAGCCCCTCCATTGCATTTTAAATATTTAAGAGCCATCATTAACCATGCTAACAAATCAACTAATCACAGTGCTCCCACAATAATACAGCAGCTAATACACCCCTTAACCAAACCCTACAAATAATTACTTGAATATCATATGCAATAGCTTATGAACATATGTATTATAGCAAAATCACGTTTAAATGAATTGCACACCTATCATAACAGCATTATGCCAGTTCACACTGCCAAAAAAAATTTAAAACACACGCTTATTTTTGTTTTGTTTGAACTGCGTTTAGCCTGTTTGGGTATATGGCGGGGTGACTTGGCATTTAGGTGCTTTGGACCCAAAAAAAAAAAAAACAAAAAAAACACACTATTAATGGTAAAGTGCTAAAACATATATAACTAATGTTTAAGCAATTAACATTACCATTCCTTAAAAATCTTAAGTATTCTTACTTTTCTATACTTCTTGCAATTATTCAAGTGTTTCATGGTCCCTGAGTAATAATCTGCATCCACTCGAAGTCCTGAAGGAGACACAATCATGCTAGTAGAACAGAACAATCCATATGAAGAGAGAGGTCTGGTGTGGTGGTTAATCTGGAACTGACTTTCTGTACAGTTTGTCCACATCTCTTGATTACTCTTCTTCACGAACTGCCCTGAAATACAATTCAAACATTAACAATGATTCTAAGTGTAACGTAAGGCTTCTTTACATTCATAATGGCTCATATTTGGCCTCTACACTCATTTTGGAATATAGTTAATATCAGTAATATGCAGCATTCACGATACAAGGAAGTGGTCAGTAACATCATCAACTTGAGAGTATATATCTATTCAGTAAGGCTCTTTAAGAAAAAAATAAAATGAATAAATTAAGTTGTGTTTATGCGTTCAAATAGTTAGATATCGTAAACACATAATTTGAGTCACAATAATAGGTGGAGGATATAAAAAAAAGTTGTTGACGATAAAAGATAAAACTTTCATAGGGCCCTAAACAGTGTTGTTTTTGTCTTTTGTTTTGTTGTTTTTTTTTGTTTGTGTTGTTAAACTTTTAATAAATTGATGTGAAAAATGATATATACTTATTAAAAAGGAGGGAGAGTAAAAAATTTAATAGGAAAAATTTTTTTTTTTCTATAGTGGCAAAGGCGGGGGACTAAATAAAAAACTTTACTGACTGCTACTTTAATGTAGATATTATTCGTGGTGTTTATTTTTATTTTTATGTAATACTATATTATTTTGTGGGGCAATTTACGTCCCTGTCATTTGAGTGTTGGTGGCAACAAACCTTTTTGCAGTGTTACCATTGTGTGTTTATAGCTGGCATAAAATGGTATTTAATAGCAGGTTTAATTACATAAAGTACAAGGGGTGATTCAAAAAATGCAACCTACATTTTTTTGCATTGTGTGTTTTTCAGTTGAATAAAAGACATTTTTTCCCTATATAGTTCATCATGAGGATTTTTTTTTTGGGACAAAAGTTTAAAAATCTGTTTCTCCTCCTCGTTCTCCGTGAACACCCAGTCGCATGTCTGGTCTCGTGTGGATAAGTGTCCTCGTCACAACCCCTAGTAGCCAGACCAAGAAGATACAATAGATTTCTTTTTGCATATCTGACAGTGTAACATTAAGCAGAAGTATTGGAATGGATTTAAACCTGTAAGCCTTGTTTTCTGGTACCATTGAGAATAGTCACTATAATACTTGTTGCAACACCTCCCCCAACTGACCAGTTCTGACGGGGCTCATGCTTATAACATGGTGCGGGGTTGGGGGTCGAGTAGACTCATTTAGCACCTATAATCATTTGGGTTTTAAGCCAGGTTTCAGTGCAAGCAGAGTAACATCAAAAAACTATTATCCTGTGATCATTTCATTTTACATATAAACTGCTTTGGGTGTGAGTGATACTAATGATTTGACAGCCCCAAACTGATATTTTTTTATAGTAATTGTCAGCATTTTGCCTGTTTTAATCACAATCAATTTTTTTCTAGAACATGAGTTAAATGTTTATATTTGACCTCACGATCGACGGGGAACAGACCAGTGTGATTTTTTTTTTTTTGTATTTTGTAAAACGGAAGACTAAAAATATTCGTTTACAAAAGAATCGTTCAGAATCGAGACGACATCTAGATGTTACTTGAGGTCTAGCGGATATTCAAAATACAGTCGGTAAGCTCATACCCAAAAAAGTTGCGGGTGGTCGGTGGCTCGGCCAGCAGGGATTGTAGGTGGGGGAGGTGAACTGTAGCACTCTCTCTGCTCGCACCCCCTCATAACCGACGACTGAGGTCTACTTGTGGCAAGGCACCGAACCCCCACACTGCAAAAAATGGCTGGTTTACTGCTGTGTGGTGTGTGTGTGTGTGTGTGTGTTCACTGCTGTGGTGTGTGTACTTTGGAATAGTTAAAATGCAGAGCAACGAAAAAAAAATCGGAGTATGGTCCCACCATACTTGCCACATGTCACATCACTTTTTATCACTTTCCCCAATGAAGTGCCTATCCGAGTCATTTAATGTTAACCAACAAAGATGGTCAAATAAATATGTAAAGTGACCTACTGTATCCTGAAAAATGAGTTAATTTTGTATAAGAGTTTTAATATCTCTTTACGTTGTTTTGTCTTATTGTCTTATTCTGCTTCTTCTCACAATGAATAAATTAGATATATTTATTTATGAATCACTAAATTTTTTTTATTTATATGTTGCGTCCCTTTTCACTACTGTTAAAGGTATAGTTCACACCAAAAATGAAAATTGTGCATAATTTATTCAAGTTTTTTCCAAATTCAATCCTTGATTTAAATTTTCTCATAAGCTATAATTTGATTCGGTTTAAAGAGAGAAGAATTAATTACTATTTTTGTTTGAAGACTACATATAAAATAGCTACCAAAATAAATGTTGGTAACTGCAGTTTGACTAAAAGTAATTACTAAAAGAGTTGAAAAAAATGCAATGACTTTTCGTCGACTAAAACTAGACTTAAACTACGAAAGACTCAAAAGACTAAAAAAAGATGTGACTAAGACTATTAATCATTTTCGTCTCAAGATAAAGACTAATGCTAAATCAAAAATGCCTGTCAAAATTACACTGGGAACAGACACAGTCTTTATTGATTGGACAGCGCAAGTACTTCTATTTAAGTGGGTAGAACAAAAGCCATCATAGCAGTTATTTGAGAATTGGCTTACTAGTCATATGGAGCGTAGTGTCCTGGAGATGATGTTGTCCAACAGTAGTTTGTTTCACAACTCCGAAAAAATGTATTTCCTTTCTTGTCTGTGCGCGCGCGTGTGTCAGCTGTGGAAGCGCGCGCGCTGTATGTCACATCACTATATATTAAAGCATGTCCATATTCTGACTTGGTGAAAAGAACCACACTTTTATCTTTCAAGGAACACTTAATCTTGTGTCTGAAGTTTAATTACACTTTTTTAAATGCCACTATACTCGGAGAGCATATAAAAGAACGTACAAAAGTTATGGTAATGAAATTACGGTGCATACGACGTTGTAGTTACGTTGCCAGTAAGTCATGAAGTTACCAATATATTACGAATAGAGAACCTATCTGGGACGTTCTTGGTATCTGCATCTGGTCACGTGGTGAAGGACGTACTGTTGAACGTTGTGAGTTTGGTAATGTGTGATACGGTTAATAAAATACGGGGGGCATGTAGACTCGCGCAGAAATACGTTGTCAATTGGCAAGTCACAGAGACTTACCAAAAATTACCAATACGTTACGTAACTGTTACGTTGTGTGTTAGCAGGGACTTCATTTGGTAACGTCGCTGGAACGTAGTGAGAACGTCCTAACGACCAAACTGGCACGTTACTATAAAGTACCGTATTGGTCAGCAGCGACGTACCATATAACGTGCCAGCGACGTAACTTTGTGATTCCAATATTCGTGGTGACGTTATAGTGGAACGTTGCTGGAACTTAGCGAGTACGTCCCAACGACCCAAACTGGCATCACTATCTTCACTATCAGAAGAGTAAACCTAACCAATATTGCAATTACCAAAGAACCATAATTCTTGAGATTCTCAGAAGATTACCAAAAAAAAATAAAAAATCATAAAGAGTAAAGATATGAAAAATGAACAATATGTAGATTTCTAGCATCTCTCCTGTATTATTTGTCCCACCCCAAAAAAACAAACAGTTTTTAAGAAAAATTAGCATGTTGACTTTCTCAGGAGAACTCTATGATCTCGATTACTGACTGTGGAGAAGACTCTTTCAGACAGTGCTGAGGATGCAGAGTAGTGCTGGACAGCTGATAGAGAAGAGGAAGAGTGTCTTTCTTACCCCAGCAGCAGAAGACAGGCTCTTCTGAGGGAAGGACAGGAGGAGTGACACTTCACATGGAGGGGTTGATGCAGTGTTTTTGCTGTAGAACAAGGCTCCTCCTCAACACCTGATCTTCTTCAGTAAAGAGTTCCTCTAGTGCAGAGTCAGAGACTCAGATTTCTTGCAAAACTGGAATCTTTTAATAACATTTAGCATATTATTGTAGTCAGGTTTATTGTTTTTATTACAACATATGGCAAAGTTATGAGAAATTGTTAAACGATGTTCTTCCTCTTCTATCATCCTGAGCCTGCACCGTCAACTATCCTTCTCTCTGGCAGCTGAAAGGGAGGATCATCTTGGGTTAATGTTGCTATGTAATGTACACAAACATTTAAAAATCTGGAATCTTTATGGGGTTTTTTTCATGGTTTTTCAAGAGAAGTCTCTTCTGCTCACCGAGGCTAAATTTATTTTAACAAAATTACACTAAAAAAAACACATAATAGGGGTTATTTATAAGATATATATATATATAAAGAGTAATAATATATAATATATATATATAATATATTAGATATAAAATATACACACACAAACTGATAAAATATTGAAATTCGAAACTTCCACATTGCATTCTGTTTTTAATCACAATTTGAACAGTGGTCACAACTTTTTTGGAATCGGGTTTGTGTGTACATATATATACACACATAGATGACATATCAAATGTTTCAACTAAGAAAATGTCTCATTTTAAGGGAAAAATAAGTTGATTTTAAATTTCATGGCATCAGCACATCTCAAAGTTGGGACAAGGCCATGTTTACCACTGTGTGGCATCCCCTCTTCTTTTTATAACAGTCTGCAAACGTCTGGGACTGAGGAGACAAGTTTGCTCAAGTTTATGATTAGGAAGGCTGTCCCATTCTTGTCTAATACAGGCTTCTAGTTCGCTCAACTGTCTTAGGTCTTCTTTGTCGCATCTTCCTCTTTAATGATAACGCCAAATGTTTTCTATGGTGAAAGATCTGGACTGCAGGCTGGCCATTTCATACCCAGATCCTTCTTCTCTACGCTGCCATGATGTTGTAATTAATGTGCAGTATGTGGTCCTGACATTGTCGTGTTGGAAAATGCAAGGTCTTCACTGAAAGAGACGACGGTCTGGATGGGAGCATATGTTGTTCTAGAACTTGGATATACCTTTCAGCATGTGATGGGGGCCTTGCCAGTTTCCAGATTTGTGTAAGCTGCCCATGCCACACGCACTCATGCAACCTCATACCATCAGAGATGCAGGCTTCTGAACTGAGCGCTGATAACAACTTGGGTTGTCCTTGTCCTCTTTAGTCCGGATGACATGGCGGCTGCCCAGTTTTCCAAAAAGACCTTCACAGTTTTCCACTTTGCCACAGTCCCATTTACAAATGAGCCTTGGGCCCAGAGAAAACGCCTGCGCTTCTGGATCATGTTTAGAGATGGGCTTTTTTTTTTTTGACACTATAGAGTTTGTAGCCGGCAACGGTGAATGGCACAGTGGATGTGTGTTCACCGACAATGTTTTCTGGACAGTATTCCTTGAGCCCATGTTGTGATTTCCATTACAGTAGCATTCCTGTATGTCAGTGGTTCTCAACTCCAGTCCTCAGGACCCACTGCTCGGCAACATTTTGTTTGGCTCCCTTATTTATCACACCTGATTCAGATCATCAGCTCATTAGGAGAGAGAGCCCATGAACTGAGTGTGTCAGATTCAGAAACATTCAAAAATGTGCAGAGCACGGGTCCCGAGGCCTGGAGTTGAGAACCACTGCTGTATGTGATGCAGTGCCGTCTAAGGGCCGGAAGATCACGGGCATCCAGGTATGGTTTTTCCGGCTTGACCCTTTACGCACAGAGATTGTTCCAGATTCTCTGAATCTTGGATGATATTATTGCACTGTAGATGATGATAACTTCAAACTCTTTGCCAATTGTTTCTCTGAGAAACTCCTTTCTGATACTGCTCCACTATTTTTTCGCCCCAGCTCAGCATTGGGGGAATTGGTGAATATTGTGAATAAAATATGTTTTATGAGATTTGTAAATTATTCCATTCCTTTTTTACTCACAATTTGTACAGTGGTCCCAACTTTTTTGGAATCGGGTTTGTATATATAGTATTTAAAATAACAGTTTTCATACTCTTTTTTCGAATATACTTTAAAATGTATTTATTGAGAAAATTATGAGGCAAAGCTGAATTTTTCAGTAACTCTACTCCAGTCTGCAGTGTCACATGATCTTTTTCATATACTGATTTGCTGATCGGGAAACATTGCTGATTATCACAAATCAGTGCATTTACATGCACCCAATCGCATTATTGCCGCTAAGATCAAAGTGTACATCTGCTCATGACATACATAAATGATGTGATTCGCACCTGCAGGGGGCGTTTCCCCAAAAGCATCGGTAGCTTACTACGGTCGTTAGTTCCACTGAACTCTATTGGTAACAATGGAACTTGTGACCATAGTTTGACCAACGCACCCCATATTAGAAATGATGGGGAAGAAAACGTCTCGGGTTACAAATGTAACCATGGTTCCCTGAGTAGGGAAAAAGACACTGCGTCCTCTAGGGGTCGCTATGGGGAACGCCTCGTCGTGACCCGTGTTTGAAGCATACTTTAAAAAAACACCAACAATTTGGCCACCGGCAGCCTCTGACGTCACTACCCGGGCGCGACTATAAACAGGCACCGGGATGACACATCATTCACTTCTCCATCTGAAGCTTGCGTCCGAAGCATGGCAGGGAGCTAGAGGACACAGTGTCTCGTTCCCTACTCAGGGACCCATGGTTACATTCATAACCTGAGACGTTCCCTTTTAAGGGAACTTCGAACTGCGTCCTCTAGGGTCGCTATGGGAACAGTATACCCACGCTGCCATGCTGAGGGGAGTGCAGGCCAGAATCATGGCAAACACTAAATACCAACTCTACCATTTCCATGGGAGTTGCCCCTGGGACGTTTAGACGGCTGTCTGTGACAGTACCCCTTATTGCCAAAGGCCTAAGCTACATACCCAACTTAATTGTTAGGGCCTCGGCCTGGGGTAGAGCTGAAGGCTTGGAATGAGGAAAGATTCCTTTAAAGGGATACGGCTAGGAACCTAGCATTTTATACTAAGTCCTATACTAAGTAATTTACATGACGAGGTGTTTCCCCATAGCAACCCCTAGAGGACGCATTTCGAAGTTCCCTTGAAAGGGAACTTTACATTTCTGGAGAGCCGAATCGCTAAACTTTGTTAGCACAACTTGCTGCCACCAGTCTCTGCTCCTTACCCTCATCCATAGACGGTGCGTTGAACACACAACAGCAGCCTAGGTAACCCCAGCTGAAGTGGCATTGTCATCACCTTTCTATGGTGCCGAAAAAGTATGGAATACAACCATACAAAAATGTTGTTTTGCATTAGACAAATTAAAACAGGGGCCAACTACGCACCTGCTCTTTCTGAGTCCATAATTTTGTGCTGTGCAGTGGGGTAACATTGTGTGAATAATGGCGGTAAAAAAAGTAAACACAATTCAAATAATACAAATAATGGAAATTGCATGTAAACGGGAGTGAAGATCTTTGCTCTTGACATGTAAACATCATAATGTGATTAAGTCTTTATTCTGATTATTGGAAATAATCACATTATTCGTGCACATGGAAACAGTTGTGATGACTTAATATTTCTGTGTAAATCGTGAATTTTTTTTTTTCTTCATGATTATTTTATAAATACAAGTTCAAAAAAAAAAAAAAAAAACTAATCTTTTGTAAAATTACAAAAGTCTTTTCTACCACTGTAATATGCATCCTTGCTATTAATGCCCCCCCACTCTTCAAAAAAAAAAAAAAAAACTTTTGAACTGTAGGGTAGACAAAAATATTGGGCAGCACAACTGTTTTCAAAGCAAATCAGCTATCAGAATGATTTTCTGAAGATCATGTGACACTGAAGACTGGAGTAATTATGCTGAAAATAAAGCTATGCATTACAAAAATAAATTATACTTTAAAATATATTTAAAACTTTTGACCAACTGTGTACATTGCTACATTTGTGAAAAACACAACTTGTAATAAACAATGCACACATTCTCAAAGAACTTACATTCTGGTGATTACTACCTTCCCTCACTCACTGCGGTCTTCTTCAGTCGTTCCCAGACTTCCTTAGTTTTTCATCTTTCCCTCGAATCTACACAAAAATAAACAAATAAAAATAATTAAACAATTTTATAGACAATTTGGATAAGTCACGAATTGAAATAGTTATATAATCACAATACTCAATTATGGCAATATATATTGAATGGGCACACAAGTATCAGGATAGTATTGAATCAGCAGATTAGCATCGCGTCCCAGCCCTAGTTACTACAATCAAAACAATGAAACTCTCTTCAAGAGCCCGCACAATAACTGAGATTTAAAACTGTTTAAAGAAAAGGCTCAAAATATTGCACACATATAATACACATCATCAGTATCTCTTCCCTTGGTTGTTTTGAGCAACAATGTTAAGTGAAACGTTACAAACCTCTGTAAAACACTGACATTTTTTGTTGTTGATTTAATCAACTGAATTCTTTCCCTTCGTATGCACATAGTTTTCAATATAAGTATTTTGTGTTAATTGGATGTAATTTCAGTTAAGCACAGAGTATAAGTTATCCCAAAATAATTCAGCCATGTTAACTTTTTGTGTTTGATAAATGTTTTAGATTGTGTTATTTTTCCAGCACATCCTGAAGCTTTCAATGGGGCTAAAATCAGGACTCTGTGGTGACCAGTTCATGTATGAAAATGATTTCTCATGCACGCTGAATCACTCTTTCATAGTTTGAGTCTGATGAATCTTATTGTCATACGGGAATATGTACATGGGTAGTGGGTACGTCTTCCAACATGATTGTCTGAGAAATAAAAAGCTACACACTGTATCAGTTAGGGTTTAGAGAATTGTGTGACAAACATACAACATGCCAGAAACATTAAATAACTGCAAAAATAATTCAATCCTAAAATTTGTTCGTATTGTAATTATGTTCTCATCGCAAACATGAATGTATGCAAGTTGAGCGTTAGATGTATTTTTTTTTTAGTCAGATAAAAGTACTATAACCAAATTCTTAAAGTGGTCCTCAACAAACTTTATAGTGCAGAATATTATTTATGGTTTAGATATTTTCTGTATGTATCTCTTTTACTTATTTATTTGTTTCTTTTGTTACTTAATATTCAGTATTAAAATGTAGTGATCCTAAAGTTACTGATCTAAAATTCAATATATGTGTGTGCTCTGATACCAAGTGTAACGAGGAGTCAGAGACGTTCGGATCCATATGCAGTAGTTTATTATAGAGTGGTCAAACAGGCAGTAATCCAACAACAGCGTCAAGTGTGTAAAGGGATATCCAAAATCAAATAACAGTACCAGGCAGAGGTCGGGGCAGGCGGCAGAGAATCAAAAGGCGGAATACACAATCCAAAACCAGACACGGAAGAACAAACACTAGGAAACCGCTCACTGGGCACTCCAGCTGATGGTCGTGACACCAGGGTCTTTGTTTTTGTTATGGACTGTCTGTCTGTGTATACAGTGGCTGGGGCACAGTATTTCAGCCCACTACAAAAAGCTCAGAAGTATCTGTAAATTAATGATCACAATAGTGCATCTATAATGTGGGCAACAGAAATAGATTTTCTCTATTATCATTTTTCACCTTAAGACTTCATACAGTAAAATAATAAAAAAGAGCAGAATAAAATCTTCATTTAGTATTACATGACACTAACCTAAACTATGGCATAAATTGCCCTCATATTCAGCCATTATGCAGTTTTTATATCTTACACACACAACTTTATTCTCAATTACACTATTCAGAAACATCACACACAGACAGACAAACTTTAGTAGTTTCAATAAACTTCTGAAAATATTCTTTAGAAGAAGCTGCAGCAGAAGGAAATTGTGCTGCTGTGTGTAAAGCACAAGGAGTTTTTGAGGAAGCATGTTTCACTGTGCATGGGGTGGGCACAGTGAAACATTTCACTTCATAAACCCCATAAAACGCAGACTTTTTGTAGTTGTTGATTTAATCAACTGAATTCTGGCCACTGGTCCCACATAATTAGGGTGCACAGCTTCCTTTCTCATTCATATAGTTTAAATATAAGTATATTGTGTGCATGTTTAAGTTATCCCAACATAATTCAGTCATGCTAACATTTATGTTTGATACATGTTTAGATTGTGTTTTTCCCACTCCAGCACATCCTGAAGCTTTCAATGAAGCTAAGATCAGGACTCTGTGGTGACCAATTCATGTATGAAAATGATTTCTCATGCTCCCTGAGTCACTCTGTCACAGTTTTGAGCCTGATGACTCTTATCATTGTCATCTTGGAATATGTTTACATCTTCCATCATGATTGTCTAAGAAATAAAAAGCTACACAGTTTAGGGTTAAGAGAATTGTTGCCAAACATACAACATACCAGAAACATATTCACTTCAAAAATAATTAAATCCTAAAATCTTAAGTATTTGCTTTTTTTTAAATTCAACCGGCGGCTTTTCTTGTGTATTTTGTTTTATTTTAACAAGATTTTTTTTTTCTCCAATCATTTAAATGTAGTGGCTAAAAACACCTACTTAAAGCAGTCCTCAAACATTTATAGTGCAACATTAATTATAGTATTTATTTATTTTTATTTTGTTATTTATTTATTTATTCATTCATTCATTCATTCATTCAATCATTCATTCATTGTATTTAGTTTTAAAAGCTTTTTCATTGAGAAGTCAGATAAATGTGTGTGCTCTGACAACAGGGTGTTTGTTTTTGTTATGGTCTGTCTGTCTGTGTATACTGGGGGCTGGGGCACAGTATTTCAACTCATTACAAACAGCTCAGAAGCATCTGTAAATTAATGATCAGTGAATCCATCATGTGCAATCAAATAGATTTTTCTCTATCATTATTTTCATCCTTAAGATTCATACAGTAAAATAATCAAAAAGAGACTATTAAATTCTGTACTTATTATCTGCCCATATAGACTACACTACAGCATGACACACACTGCCATTGTATGTAACCATTTTGCAGTTTTTATATCTTACACACCACCACAAAAGTCAAATTAAAGCTTCATAATAAATATTAAATGACAATAATGCACACCAATGTTAAGGGGGAAACCTGACTATGATATGAAGATTCAGGTTTTTTTTTGTACACTGTGACAATTCTGTGTAATTTGTTGCATGATGTGAATATTATTACATATAATGTATGTATTTATAATTCATCTTTCCCTAATAATGCCATCATTATTTTATTTCCTGTCAAACACACAGTTTCACTTAAACCTTAGCTATACTGAACTTCATTCACAATGACACTATTAGAAACAATCACACGCAGACACACAAAGTTTAGTTGCAGTAAATGAGAGATTGTTCTATTTATATTCTGATATCATGTTTTATCTTTATTCTGTGTCAAATGAGCTCAAGTGAAACTGAAATGGCTGTTTATGTAAAACAGTTTTTTTAACAGATCGGATAGATGCTTCCAAACAACAGTGCAGGTGTTTTTTCCTGGTGATACCGTCAGAATCAAACCTCTGAGCTTTTGATTGAACTGTTAAAATAACCTCATGCATTTCTTCTCTAGATGCGCTCTGACGTTTGGTGTTTAACAATAGTCTTGTTATTTTATATATTTTGTATCAAATATTTAATAATTACTTAGTATAAAACACTCTGCAAGCAAATTTGAACGTGAACTTGTAATTTCATCATGCACCATAAACACTCAAATTAGCTGTATAATTATTTTTAATAAAATTATGACTTGATTCAGTTGTGGATGTTTTTCATGTGTTCATGTTAATGTAAAATTACCCATAGACTTAACTTAAATGTGTAGAGAGAGAGAGAGAGAGAGAGAGTCCCATGAATGAACTCCAAGTAATCTTTTCAGAATTAGATGGCAAAAGCACATATGCAAGAACATGGCATATATATGATCAATATATCTTACAAGGTTGCCGTCAGGGGCATGTTTAGAGTTTTGAGGACACTAAGAAGCTGTGCTTAGGGAAATCCCATCAGTGGCAGTCCCGTTCCCCCGTGGGACCCCCGTTGTTTGCATTTGTTCCCTATGCTATTGGTACATTATAAAAATTAGTGTAATTTAACTGTAAAATATTGTAATAACCTAGTTATTATATAGGTTAGCCGTTCCCATACTATTAGAATAAATTGTAAAATATCTAACCAGACATTTCATATAATTTACAGCAAAATGCTGTTAATTGTACAGTTTTTAGAAGTAAAAACAATATATCATTTAAAAACTGTCAAAAACTGCAAACTGATATTCCAAGAATTCCCTGCGTGAGTATTTTTTTAAATAATTTTTCTTAAAAGTTTTTTGTTATCTTAAAATCTTTTGTTTTATGGTACATCTTCTGTTGTTTAATGAATGTTTATTGCATTATTTTAGTGTCATGTGTCATTCTAGCAACCACATCTGCTAAAATCGTGTTATCTTTACAGTGTAGCTGTGCAAAAATGGCTCCATATCAGCACAGATGTGATTCTGATATGAACCCGTGTCACATGGCTACTTGTGTAATATTGCGGTTTTACAAAAGTTTGACAGCACACGTATGTAAATAAATAGAAGTGTCTTTTAAAAACTACTTCCTTCTGCCACTGAATTAAATCTCAGTTTGACAGTTTATCAGATGAGTCCAGGCCTCTATTACTAAACAGAAAAATCAGTTCAGAACTAGCAAAGGATTGCACTGCTGTAGAGTATTATGAAAGAGAGATGTACTGAAAGAGTGACATCTGCATCTGATACAGCATTCATTCTTCAGCTCAGTCTCATAATTCACAATAAACATCAGTTTTCAATGTCCAATGAAGAAAGAGTTATCTTTGTTTTAAGATCCGTTCAGCTGTTTAAGAGGATTTGCATCCTGCAAGGTGTTGCTGAAAAGTAAAACAAAAAAAAAAAGTTCTTGTTTGCAATTTCAGTTTCTTTTTAAATAAAAAAAGATTTTTATATTTTGGGGATCAGAATGAACAGTTGATTGTTTGTATGTAGGCCAATGAATGAATGAATGAATGAATTTTGTTTATTTTATTTTGATTGATTGGTAGGGGCAGATACAGGAAGGGTTTGGTTAAGTTTATTATAGCCTAAACATGGTTTAACTTTTTAATATCAGTGCCTTCATGTTTTGGATAGTATAGAACATTAGTGCTATATCTTTAGTGCAAATCATATCTCAGACCTAATATATAATATAATATATAAAGTATAAACTTTTCACTGAATCCATTTAAAAGAAAGGTAAAATAACAAATGTTGGCTTTGAGGTTTGATCACATGAACATTGCTTCTTCTTGTGGGTTTTTGGTTAGTAAAACTCAAAGGCACCAGTCACTGTGTCCACTTCGACTACTGGGGGAAAGGAACCAAAGTCACCGTTTCCTCAGGTAAGATATTGTCGATACTTTCTGTTATTCCATTTTTATACAATTTTTTGAAGATCAGATAAGTGGTCTTGACACAAAAATAACATGCAGTCATATTTACAATTTTTGTCTATGCTAATAGTGGAAAGGGTACGTCGGTAATCATAAACAATATCGAGTAAAACTCCTCAGATTAAGAAAGTGCGCACTAAAATATCTCAAAAACTAGTCGCTTTGATAACGGAGGCCTGTGGCAAGACAGTGTAAATATACTATTAGGGTTATGGTATGACTCTCATCGTAAATCTCTCGTTGTGACGAAGCCTTTGACTACTGGGGAAAGGGAACAATGGTGACCGTAACATCAGTGTAAGATGTTAGTTTTTTTTTTGTTTAGTTAGAGCCAAACAACATAAATAAATTAATTTAAAAAAAAAATAAAAATGCATGTTTAGTAGCAGGCTTTTTAGTCTACTAGTTTAAAAAGAGAGAGAAAAAACCTATCATGGACAATGTTGCAAAGGATTGTAGCTGGGTTCGCTGATAAGTATATATATATATATATATATATATATATATATATATATATATATATATATATATATATATATATATATATATATATATATATCTATATATATATATATAAATATATATATATATATTATATATAATAAAAAAAAATAATATAAAATCGTTAGAGTTTTTTTTGGGCGCTGAAGAAATGAAAAGTATCACTGTGACTACGCTTACTTTGACTACTGGGGGAAAGGCACGTCGGTCACAGTGAACATCTGGTAAGAAGAAACATTTAAATCTTTCATAAACATTGAACATGTGTTTTAAATATAATAGCAAAACTAAATGTACAGACCGCTTGTTCGTTTTTGCAAGAATGAAACGTACTTAGACTGAATTAAAAGCAAACTGTCAGGAATTTGTGGCTTAGGATAATAAATAAAAGTGACTTGTCATAAGAGCGTACATAATAGCAATTTTTGTACAATATCCATGGCTAAAACTGTCAGTGTGACAATGCTTTTGACTACTGGGGGAAAGGAACCATGGTCACTGTCTCGTCAGGTAAGAAACACCTTCTAAACTAAATCTTTTCTAATTACGAAAAAAATTAGGTAGGTAGGTAGGCTAATTTGTCAAAAAGTTGTTTTTATATTTAAGCAATATTTAAATGTCTATTTACTCTACGATTAATTTATGAATAGTTCATTTTTACATAATTTGATGTGTAGCCTACACGAATTCAGATAAGACCAACCAATCGGCTACAGGTCATTTAACAGATCCTGGGCATTTTTAAATTCATTTTTATACTGCGCTGTAACATTAAAATAATATCGTGTAACTGGGCTTTCGACTACTGGGGACGCGGCACCAAAGTCACCGTTACAAACAGTAAGATTTTATTATTAATTGCAAGGACAGTATAGTAAAAATAAGACAAATTTTATATATTAATTGAAAATATGAATTACTGTCAAATTAATGGGTATTTTTTTTTAGAAAATGTAAAAGACTAGGCCTAGGCCTACATAATTTTATAATATTGTTTCGCTGTATAGCTGCTAAAAATAAAACATTAAAATAATAATAATTAACAGTAGTTATTGTTAAACGACTTGTTTTAATCTATGCTGCAAACGAAAAATAAAAAGACAAATGACTGCACCATGTCTCGCGCGTTTTTTGGTGTTTCTACCCTGATACAGCCATTAGGCCTACGTGTTATATTTTTAAAACAAACTAGATTGCATCCCGTGTTATTAAAAATAATTAAACTGTTTTTAAATAATGAATAAAGTAAAACATTAAATGAATAAAACAACGCCTAGGTCTTTGGTCGATAAACAACAGTAGGCTATTTAATAAATATTTGCAATTAATCGAACAATTAGCACAGGTTAATCATCACTTTTTCAGAGCCGCAAGAGTTCATGGTTACAAAACTGCTATATACGTGCTCTTATTTCAAATTCGAAACAAACTTTGAAACAAACGGAAAAGTTACTCCGCAGTCAAAAGTCCAGTGACGTTAGATAACACTTTATTGCAGCATCCAAAAGAAAGAAATGTTTTTACCTAGTTTTCGTGTGTTTTTATTATGCGGCTCATCGAAAATAGCCTACTTTATTCTAATTTGGTCAATCAGCGTCTAATACTAAAATAGCAGTTAGGCTACCCCAGGGCTGACCCCTGTTTCAAAAATAGCTGTGCTCGTGTTCTGCCTCCTCGGTCTCCACAATTTCAAATCAATATTTAATATCCATGTAGTTGCCTACATAGACCTACTTAGAAAGTAGGAAAGTAGGATTCCTGGAAAGTATGATAATCGGGATATTGACTTCGCAGCGTATTCTCGTGTTAAAACTCAATCATAATGTTGTTTATTTTATTATATCTTTAATTTATAATTTATTTCATTTTAGTTTAACTTTGTTATATTTTTTTATATCATTAAATAATTCATTCAGTCATTCATTTGAGATGTAGCCTAGTCTAGCTGTCTAATAGGTCTAATAGTGTTCATATGTACTAAATTACATTGAATGTGTATTGTCTGAGACGATGAATTGTCTCTTCAGGTGAAAAATCTGCGCCAAAGTCAAACATCGCCATGTCCCAGTGTACTCCTGATTCTACTGGGTCCTTCATCATCGGCTGCATGGCAAGAGGTTTCTCACCTGCGGACTCGCTGACTTTTTAAATGGACGGATTATAATACGAAGGAGTTGAGTGATTTCGTGCAGTATCCAGCATTCGGGAGTGGTGGAGAATATACCAAAAATCAGCCATATGCGCATTAGTAAAACGCGATTGGAATCATACAAAACCCTTACAAATGTGAAAGCTTCAAATCCTAACGGCAAAATAGTATCCTTGTTGCTCCACGTAAGTTACATTTCAATTATTATTATTATAATTTACATTAGTTACTTCATGTGTCTTTTCTATTGTATATGCTGTTGGATTCGGAATACTTAATTTCTGAGCCTATGTCAGGGAATGCAATGACATATGAGACCCCCGCCCCACTGTATAAACCAAAATAGAGAAAAAATTTAATGTTTTTTTTTTTTTCTTTTTTTTTTTTTTTTTTTTTTACATATATATATAGATATATATATATATATATATATATATTATATATATATATATAATATATATATATATATATGCAACATTTAACATATTGAACTATTGTAGTTCAAACTCAACTACAATAGCAATAGTCTGTTGCTAGCTCCACCGCTAGATCACTCTAAATATGTGTACATAAGTTTGCAAAATGTCGGATGTCCTCCACACAGTTTCACTGGATGTAATCGTTGTTTTAATTGCAGGGAGTCCAAGAGATCCAACCCTGAGCTTGGTTCCCGTAATAACCTTAAAAAGTAAATCTGTCATGTGTATCATTGAAGATTTCTACCCCAAAAACAACCTCTCGGTACAATGGAAAATAAATAATACAAACAGCATGAGCCAGCTAAAACTGGAAAAGTAAACTCAATAATCAAGGTTATTATAACGGATACAGTTTTTATGAAGTCAGCAGTGACAACTGGGATGTGGATACTCAGTATACCTGTGAGGTCACACACCAGGGAAAACAGTTTAACACCGAGGCAAACTTCAAAGGTAAGTCATCTAATGTTGATTTGCTCTATCTAGTTCACGTTTAACCCTTTCGCAAGTAAATTTAAAATATTCTAGGTGAGCCACCAGCATGAATTTTTTTTAGGGCGATCGTTATTTTAGAATGTGTCGCCTTATTGTTTTCCATGGGCAACGCGTCATGTTTGTCACGTCACAACGCAGCCACAATAGATCTGTATGACACACGGATCGCTTTTATTCCTTTTTCCTGTTTTATTCAAAATATTCACAAACATGCTTACTATATTATGAAATATCTGATATTCCGATTCTGAAATATGTGCAAGTAAATCTATTTGGTAGTTTAAAACACTTTTATATCGAATGTGTGTTAGTTGATTTATACCGGGTGATGGGCGCCGCCATGTTAGTTAGTGGGATTTACAATACGCAAATTCATCCTCTCCTCCCGAAACACGTTAAAGTAGGTCTCCAGTAAACTGGGAGAAGAAGAGCAGAGTAAACTTTATAGTTACCTACACAATCTGTATATGATAGCAGTAAAACATGTCGTCAGATTATATTTGTAAAGATCATTATTGCAGTTTTCCATAGACATCAGCGTGTATTTTACAAACTGTAAATGTATGGTTTTGATAGTACTTAATTGTATTTAAATATCTGAAACCTAAAATAAGCATTATATGGTTGAAAACACTGAATATTTGTGATAATATGACAAGCGCTCAGCGTGTCCGACAGCCAAAGCGCGCGAAAAGCGGATTTAAATTCAGCAGTTGATGACGTGACGCGTTAAAGGGTTCACTTCTGTTTTAAAATTCACACAAAGATAAACTTCTTCAAACTGATCCCAATTCACATATATATACATATATTAGATATTTATATCACGGATGACACCAAACTTACACATTAAGTAATATTTACTTTCTTTCTTCTTTGTAGCTAAATTGTCACTGATAATGGAGTCACCAATTCAGAAAGAAACTATTTGTTTATGATAAAATTGTCTTGCAAGCTGTTTGTTTCTGGAGATGTAAAAGTGCAAGATACTTCAGTATCATGTAAAGTGAAGGATGAAAGTGTACCCACTGAGAATATCACAACAGGGAATGTTGAATTTTCTACTGACACTTCACAATTTAAAAGAATTCACAATGTCACTGTTGACACAAATAAATGGTTTGATGGTGAAATGGTCACCTGCACCATCCGTGACACAAATAACAAAGACATCAAGCGGGAGATCAGTTTTCAAAAAGGAGGTAAGTCAGTGTGTAAAACTCTATGTGTGATTATGATAGATGCTTATAATTTAATTGCCTGGCAAAAAATTAAAATAAAATAAAATATTGCCTTTAAGCACAATTGAAATTATGTATGTTAAAAAGATTAGACTGCCTTGATTTGACACTGTTGTTATTCATTATTGTGTGATTTTTCTGTTTGTTCAATGAACCTTTATTACTTCCTCCAATTCAGATGGAAATAAGCCCACTGTTACCATTTACAAACCCGATAACATCAAAGATCATATCTCTCATGTGTGTGAGGTCACCAGCCCTAAACTCGGCGATGTCTATGTAATATGGAAAGTGGGTGATGAGCCTTACATAGAGGGCGGAACCAGTGCTCCCATCCATCAAAAGGACTCCACGTCTGTTTTCAGCATCCTAACAATGACAAAAGAAGAGTATGAACAGCTCAGCACCACCATCACCTGTGCAGTCATTCATGCCAACATGGACAATAGAAGAGCTCCATTACAAGTGTCAACAAGCCAAAGTAAACAGAAAGAAGTTTTCATGTGATTAATGTGCAAGCATTTCCAAACTGTCATTGTTCATCTGTTGTTCAGTGTTTCAGTGCTTTTGTCCTGTTGCTCTCTCATCAGATTTATGTAAAGTGTCTTCACTGTTGGTTTTTTGTGCATATTTCTGTCTCTCTGTCTGTATCACTTTACTTGCGCATGGGTCAAACATCAATGTCAAATTACACTCAAGACTAAATGTTTAATTTGATATTTACTTACATGTTGCATTGTAAGTAAATATGGTCACATGAAAACATTGTCAGAATGATATCATAAAGCTTCTTTACGTCTTGTTCTGTGCTTACTGTACTGCTGTTAGTCTATAATATAACATGCCATTTTTGTGTTGTTTTTACAAGCAATAAATATTTGTTTGCATGATTTAGTCGAGCTCTGAATTTTATTTTATTTTTTGCCGATTTTTTTTCTCTCCTGTGTCTGTCTCTAGTAAAGCCCCTTAATCAATTCTTAAGATAAACATCAAAATCATAAGGAATTATTGGCCTTTTCAAACAATAAAACATACAGATGTTATATGTGATGTTTTTTATGTGCACTTGTATTTTTAGTATGTCAGTTGAACATAGTAAGTTACTTGATAAGCATACCATAAATGTAAAAAATATACGTTTGTATGTTTTCTAATGCACTATCAATGCTTAAACAGACAGGATTATAATATTGTGTATGTTTGTCTCTTCAGTGTACACTCAGTTGTGTGTGCAAATGAATGTATGTGAGTACTGGTATGCAGTACATAAAGCAGACATGTGCGTAAGTGTTACTAAATAGATGTCTAATAATACTGGACTTTACATTCAGGATGTATGATTTATGTTCTCATATATGTGTCGCACACCATGTGCTTACCATACATATGTCTCCTGTACATGTGTTTTTGTCTTTTTCAGGTGAGCCACCAGAGCCAGGGACAGGCTTTGCTCTGGACTGCAATAAAGATGTTCTTGAGGAGGATGAGTTCAGAAGTCTCTGGTCCACTGCCACCTCATTCATCTTCCTCTTCCTCTTCTCTCTGACCTACAGCGCTGTGCTCAGCCTCTTCAAGGTATTACAAATATTACTGAATATCGTGCAGAGCATTTTAAGTAAGATGATTCCTTTTACTGCATGTTTTTAGCATGCTATAATTTAGATTGTATTATATCTTCAGTGTGTTTTTAACTATATATATATGTATATATATATTTCCCAGGTGAAGCAGTGATGATTTGTAAAAAGAACTTGTGAAGACCCCAAGGTTTCTTCTTTGTTTTGTGACTGTAATTAAATGTTAGTCTAATGTATTTGGAAATCAAAAAAGGAAAATAACCACTTCATCTCTATCTATCTTTTGCTCAGTTTATTCCTGTATTTCTGTACGCTTGTATGAAAAACATAGAGGCTTTCTGAGAGTGAATAATTTACCTCTGTGCTCGCATTTTTGAAGACACTGACAAATATGTACACATATCAATAAAGTCTTATTATATCTCTCTGTCAAAATTAGATTTTATTTTTTTAAATATTGTATCAGCCCTCTTACTACAAATGACATTATCTTGCATTTTCAGCTGTGATATTAGTAGAGATCCCTCAGGACATACTAAACTGTGAGAATATTATGTAAAAGAATATACAGCCATGACCTCAATCTTGATGTGTTGCTGCTTATCTAAAAGTATGAGGGGGAAAAAAATCTGAAGATTTCTGATGAATTGATAAATCAAACAGATTAATAAAGTAAAGCTTTTGAACACCTTTGGAATATTTTGAAAATAATCATTTCTCAAACAGATCTGAAAAATCTCAAATTTTAGTTATTATTTTTATGTTATTATAAGACTGATTCAAACTGCACTCAAAATTCCTAGAAAAGCTGAAATTTATGGTAATGCAAATGTGGCATTGCAATGTGTTTCACATAACATTTTACTGTGTGTTTCTCTCTCGGTTTTGTGGGTGTTGTATATTTCATCTCTGGGGATTCTGGGGATCCACAAGAGCAGATGAACATCTCACATTCAGCAGCTGCAAACTGTCAAGCACTTTTTTAAATTCTTAATAATGGCCAAACAGTAATAAACTGAACAACCCCAGTGCAGTTTCTAGCAAGCATAATGAGCTGCAAAAGAAATTAAAAAAATAAAAAAAGGTCATGTTGTAAAATGCACATTTTATAAACATTGTTTATATATCCTCTTAATATGCTCATTAAGATTCACTTTAATTACATTTTTTTGGTCTATCCAAAAATTATGCCCCTTGAAACTGATAATTCGGAGTGTTGCAATAAAACTTCACAATTATTTTAATGTCTCAGAAACGTTGCTTTGCTGATATATGCAAATATGCTGGGCGAGTGTTTCATTTGACTAAGTAGCCATACTCTCGAAGGAATATTGAATCTCAAAACTAGATGTATTCGAGAGCATCTGTGTATTCAGGTCTCTCTTTCTTCCTCTTTCGTTTGCTCACACCTGCTGATGTGAAACTGCATTCATGTTGATGACTAACAATTCTTAGGAAGGTTAAAATGTTCAAATTTTAAAACCGAAGCCAGCAACGACTTATTTTATTACACTTTATTAATGTTTATATTTTATTTATATATATTAATGCTATACATGGTTTATTTTACACTTATAATGCGTAATTCACAAACAAATGAAAAAAAAAAAAAAAAAACCTTTTTTAATTTGGAAAAGATGAAATGTATAATTTTTATATAAATTAACTTTATTGCAATCACTACGAATAAAAACAGTTATTTAAAAAAGTACACTACTTTTCTTAACATTTAGCCTACTCAAAAGTTAATAAATGTTATGGGTAATGCAAGTTTTAAAAATAATAAGTTTTAGGTAATGTAATATTTAATATATATATATATATATATATATATATATATATATATATATATATATATATATATATATATAGTAGAGTATAGTATAGTATAGTACAGTTTCTGAATGCATATGGCGCTAAAAAGCAAAGTCCTCCAAATGCATTTCATGCAAGGTCATAAACTTAGCCTCCTTTTTTTTCTTTTTTTTTTTGTTGCATTTTGCTTACCCTTGCGCCCTCCAGTGGTGAAAACTATTTACATTGATGTCTTTTACAGTCACGAGTCCTCAAGCGAAGCCGAAGATGCAGTTAGCATATGACCAACTGAGTTTTGAAAGTGCATTTTGTGTGAAGATTTGATTGTTTTAGCCTTGTCTCGGACCCTATCTACCTATCTAAACAAAATTATATACGTCAGATAAGTCCCCTATGAAATCGTAATAATACAGGCTTAATAGATAAACTATGAGAAACAGAAAGCATTAGTTCATCACTTGACTTGGACTTTCGTTCTGTTTTCATGTGGCAGGCGCATGTCGGCTGCATACAGAAAGAGAAATGATTCGTTCGCCTCCTGACTGCGTTACACACGTCACGTGACAGCAACCGGTGCAAAAAAAATAAAATAAAAATAAATTTATATATATATTAATAATGGTAGCCTACATATATATATATATATATATATATATATATATATATATATATATATATGTGTAGGCTACCATTATTAATACTAACATATGCACATGAGGTACTGTAGTATTATGTACCTTTAATTTACTATTGTGCACCTTAAAGAGGTAATTAAGTTAAGGAGTATTATTTCACCGTGACAGCTTTTTGCACCTACTTTTCTGAGAGTGCATAAATTCTTATCATAAACTAAGCAAAACCAAAACAAACAAACAAACTAAAAGTTCATATTCAAAAGCCAGTACTAAACAGTTAACAGTGCATACAACTTTTATCTCTTTTTCTTTCAGAAATGAATATAAAAGTTTCGAGATCTACTGACTCAACTAATGAATTGATTTAGGATAAATTGTAAGCTATTTTAATCCAGTTCTTGTATGATATGGCCTTCTGTGTATTGTGTTGTTACTGATTAAAAGAAAACATACTCGGGTCTCCTGAAACAAAAGATTTCTTCAAAACGAACAACTCATCACTAAGAATGGTGAGAGAAAGTCCTGTGATTATTAGGATATGATGTGAGCTCAGCAGGAGTGCACTTGAATAACCTCCATTTTGAGGAAAAACACAGTGATGTAAACATTTCAAATAAGGGGATTATTATTACACCAGGGTTACACTCTGGCACACTCTTATCAACTATGGTGTGCATAATGGGACATCCTTCATTATGTTTATCAATCTGTGCCTTTTTATTCCAGCGCGTTGACAGAAGTCACAGAACAATTAACTTTTAAATTCGCTTTATTTCGTTGAAGCATTTACTGTAATTCAAATTCTCATGAACGTTTTAATCTGTGCTCAAATTTATTTATTTATTTAGCCTATTTGTTTATTTATTTATTTGTTTTATTTTGAGTAATAATACTAAAATGACCAAACATGTTAAGCACTGAATAGAACTTAATAAGATGAATCAAATACAAATCTACAGGCTCTAGATGCTCCTTATAGTGAATGGATAGATCTACATTCAAAGCAATAAAGTATGAAAAATTAGTGGAAAAAGTTGGCTAGAAATTAGTCTTCGTAAGTACTTTATTTTCATTGATCATTTTGATGCTCCATAAAGCTCCATATATGCTTTTCTGCATGTTGGATTATTTGTTGTTTGAATCACCTTTACAAGAATTTCTTGAAAAGTCTGACATTTCTCTCTTACTCTGCTTTATAAACACCAGAAGTAGAGCATTAGTTATTGTCCGGCTTTATACTACTGTGCTATAACTACGGCCACACTAATTTAAACCTGTACATAAACTCTACGAGACCCGAGACTAAATTAAATATCTTATATTATATATTAAATATATCCCGAAATCAAAAGTAGCACGTTGAAACATCCACCGAGCAAATCGAACAAAATTTTATTTTATTTTTATATTTGTTTAATAGAACAATAGTTCTGACTCTGCAAACATACTGGCTGGGTTTCACGATAACGCTGTTTCTTAGCACTATAGGAAGACTCCAAAGGTATGCCTTAGCTAAAGGTGTACCTGTTCTAGACGTGTTCCCCGAAATATACATTAGGAGGCTGCTTACAGCAATCAGTGTTGGCCCAGATCCGGCCCAAACCTGCCCGCATAGATTCCACACGGGCCAGATGTGGGCCGGATCTGGGCCAACACTCTGTCAGGCGCTGTCAGAGGTATACCTTCTTACGTGCGACATTATCAGGTGCTGCCCATCGCAGTGGTGCTGAATTGGTTGATATCAGTGGCTCGAGAATCTATTATTCATTCTATGCAAGCGCTGCTTCAGTGCTTTATGTGAGAAAACGTCTCAGGTTATGAATGTAACCATGGTTCCCTGAGTAGGGAACTTCGAACTGCGTCCTCTAGGGGTCGCTATGGGGAACACCTCATCGTGACCCGTTTCTGAAGCATACATTGAAAAAAACACCAACGAGTTGGCCACCGACAGCCTCTGACGTCACTACCGGCGCGACTATAACACAGGCACCGGGATGACACGTCATTCACTTCTCCGTCTGAAGCTTGCGGCCGAAGCATGGCAGGGAGCTAGAGGACGCAGTGTCTCATTCCCTACTCAGGGAACCATGGTTACATTCATAACCTGAGACGTTCTCTTTCAAGGGAACTTCGAACTGCGTCCTCTAGGGGTCGCTATGGGGAACAGTATACCCATGCTGCCATGCTGAGGGGAGTGCAGGCCAGAATCATGACGAACACTAAGTACCAACTCTACCATTTCAATGGGAGTTGCCCCTGGGACATTTAGACGGCTGTCTGTGACAATACCCCTTACGGCCAAAGGCCTAAGCTACATACCCAACTTAATTGTTAGGGCCTCGGCCCGGGGGTAGAGCTGAAGGCTTGGAATGAGGAAAGATTCCTTTAAAGGGATACGGCTAGGAACCTAGCATTTTATACTAAGTCCTGCCTGTCACACAGGGGGCTACCGCTTGCTTCCGCAAAAGCTTGCTGAAGGAGCTGTCTCAACAGATCTCCAGTAGCAACACCCTGTTTAGATAGGTATCCGAGGATACTCGAGTAGAGTGGTGCCCAAGATGAACGGGGCTTTTACCAACTCAAGAAAGGGCATGAAGCAACTGCGCGAAGCCCTCACCATATCGGATTTTAGAAAGAACGCAGAATACTAGCGTGTGAACTTACCACAGTGTGGATTTCAGAAAGTGTCCAAAGACTTCACGTGCACACTTACCATAGCATGGATTTTCAAATACTGTTCTAAGGAAGGGCTCTCGTGGCACTCTGATAGAGCAGCTCATAGATGGAATGCTGCATCTCAAAACAGTATGTTTGAGAGTCATCAACTTGTAGGGTCAAAAATGATCAAAGACTTCTGTTTTCATGTCCCAAAATATCTTGAGTAACAAAAGGGCCATTTGGCATTCCTGAAGGCACAAAAGTGATGATATTAATCAAGGCCTGTAGGCCAACATGTGACTACATCGGGGGTCTGCTAATTGTCACACCTTTTGCGCAGTGGGTGAAGCTGTAGTCTGCTGATTGGTCAGTTTTTTAGTCTCACATTTGGTTTTTAGTCACATGGTCAAGGAAGGGATAAAAGAAGACTGTAAATGTTGCTCTGTCTCTTTCTCTCTGCTGGCTTTTCTTTGCTGACTCTTTCCTTTGCTGGAGTTCCTTCATCTATTTCTCTGCCCTCTGCCCTCTCTCCCTCTTTTTTCTCCCTCTCTCCATCTTCCCCTCTCTCTTTCTCTCTCAGGTAATATTTTACATACATGTTAGGTACAATTAACTATATGTTTTACTATCCTTCATCTATTTTGTAACCAATTCAAGTGTAACCATAACAAAAAATTGTGTATTAAACCATTTCAATTATTAATTATGTGCTTACTAAATCTATAGACTAGAAATGTACTGAAGCGCTACCTATTGCAATACAATATAGTCACTCAACAGAAACGTTCTCCCACATACATACCTACAACAACTCTTCATACCTCCGTCAATCCTACAACCTGAACCACGTGGTAACAGACTAGAAATGTACAGTTTTATACCATCATGCTGATAACATTTCTTTAGTCCTTCGGCAATCCTACATCACAAAACACCTCGGCCCAGAGTCATCCATGCAAGCAAATCTGTGTTCAGGATTGTTCATACTAAAGGTTTAATGGATTGAGCATGGGGCACACATCAATTGAGTCCATTTCGATTTCTGACTATCACTGTCTTAAATAAGTTTGCAGTTTTCGTAAACATATAAAAAAACTATGCTTTTTGTACGAGTAAGCAGGGCGCGACCGACTTAAAGGTAGATATTTACCCTGCATCCAATGTTTAAGATCAGACTGACGAGTTTGTGTCCGGGAAAAGCATTCAATCGGCCGAAATGTTACTTCTAAAGCGATACCGGGTCTGCAGTGAACGAATAATTGAAAGTATGGGATTTTCAGAATACTCAAATATCTAAATTAATAAACAATCGATATCTGTGATCAGCTTTTGATAGAAATATTGCCCAAATTTAATGATCACGTAAAACTGGAGTCAGATTAAACACGTAGCTAGACTAAAATTCAAACTAAATCCTGATAAATTCAGAAGCGCAAATAAAAAGACAGAATACGCATTAAACCTTCGACCAGGCTGCTGGATTCTGCTTTTTGGGCTGGCGGTTGGATCCTTACAGGTAATACCTTCGCTTTAATCTACTAGTAATAATGAATTAAGAATAATGCAGAATAAACCAAATATAACAATTTATTATCAGTCAGGTAAAATTGTATCATGCCAGTTACATAATGAAAATAATTAGAAGCCAATTTAGAAAGGATAGTGTAATTGTAAATCACATTGTAGTTGTGTTGCAACATTGCTTCTGCACAAAGACACTGTGGCCATATTGGGAACGGCCAAGTGATCCATGCAGGAGGCCCACAAATTTAACATAGTCACACATGTAACAGTTAATCCTAATTTTAAGACACATGGTCTAAAATGCATAGCTAAGCACTCAGGTGTTTTTAGAGAATAAACTTAACAAAGCCAATGTGTACATGTAGTAGCACAAACAACTATACAGCGTGCTCTGTAGGCACAATGTGTTTAACACAATTACTTAATAGTATACCTGACTTCAGGAAGATACATAGTATGGAGCATATGAAAATACACTCCACACTACGGGCTTTCCTGGCAACAGAATCGCCCAGTAGTGTTTTGTCACTTCCCTTAAATACTCAGACCAGACAACAAATAATCTTCAAATCAGCTGTAAAAACATAAAAGACCTTTTGTTTTTTTTAGGTTCCCGTGGTCACATCAGGGTCACACCTGGCTGGAGATAAACATTCTCAAAGACCCCTAAAGGGGAACACAACCCCCTTCACAGCAGAACACAATTCTACAAAAGTTTTCCATCTCTCTTATAATACAAGTGACTACTTTGAAATTGAGACCAATTTACTAATCGCACAAAGACCTTTAAAATGACACCAAACATGAAAAGTTTACAAGCATGAATCCTGAAGATATAGTAAATGTTTTATGTGAGCGTAACAACTTTTAGATGCCTGGACCATGTGCCCTGGGGGGAAGGAGGGGTGAAAGTACCAAAGAACAAATGGTCTTTCTTCCAGATCTTCCTATCTGTTTGTTTGGCTCCACGAGGAGATCAAAGCCCATTGTTTTGGTGCATCTGCATTTGCATTGTGAGAGTTCCTGAAAGTCTGAGCTTCACAAAGAATTCATTTCATAAGGAAATAATTTCACTCCTTACAAACTCGATCTGTGAAAATAATGCTGGAGCGCTCTGGGAAAAAACAGTGAACTCAGTCTCATATGAGAAGAGAACTCCGAATTCAGAATAGCGCGCTCATAGGCAACCCTTCTTGGAAAAGGGGAGTGCTGCTAAACTACCACGAGAATCACCCAAATAGCCCCTCATGTTAAGGAAAGCGATGCTTGAAGTGTATAAACGAATACACACTGGCTGAATGGAGCCCAAGGAACCAAGGTATAATCATCTCAAGAAAGGGAACGAGGCGGAGCGCGTAAACCCTTACCATACAGGATTTCAGAAAGTGCGCAAAGTCTTGTGTGCACACTTACCAATACGTGGATTTTTAGAAAGTGCGCAAAGTGTCTCACGTGCACACTGACCACCATGTGGTTTTCAGAAAGTACACAGAGCTTAGCGTGTGTACCTAAAGGTTCCCAAGCATGGCAGAGGCGGCTGAACCGCACGGGAGAGGCAAGCTCAAATTTTACAGACCTGTAGCGAGGGGAGCATCACCTGAGGCAGCATATACAAGAAGACTTCTGTAACTGCCACCTTCACTTCCCACTGGATGCGACAGCACCTAAGCGGCCAGGAGACCCCTCAGGGTGACCTGGCTGGACATCCATGAAATTCCCTGCAGTGCTGTGCCAGGCCTGATGATCAAGGAGGCTCCCGCAGAAACCTGTGATCTCAGCTGCCTAATACCGGAACATGAAGCCGGATGGCTGTGCTGACGAGTGTTTAGTAAACACTGTAACTGAGCACTGCAAAGGAAACTTACAGAGTTTATTAGTAGACACATAACCACCAGCAATTTACACATAAGTATATACAGAAAGGTTATTTTTATACTCCCATCCTCCTGCACTGGAGCCCCGCTCAAGCGGCACCTCCTTTAGTCCGGACCATCAGTAAGGTGGTTGCTATGAACATAGAACCAGCCAAAAAATTATAGGTCCAGCATAAGAGACTGTTATGCATTAGAGGTTTCCACCTAACCTCGATCAGTTGGAGAGCTGGTGGTTACAGGGAAATTAGGAAGGGGAGGATAAAAGCAGAAGTTAAAATCCCTAAAGGGAACGAGTAATACCTCAGTATCACTCTGACTCAGATGAGAACGCTGCCTCGTCTGGATCACATCCCTTAGGTTCTGCTTACGTCCTTGTGACCCACAATTCCTCTTACCCCTGCCCGCAGGTGGGGGATGAGCGCGAGTCGCGACACTAGCCCTTCTGTGCCCGTCTTTGATCCTCAGATCGAGACAGGCCAGGACCCCTATGTTGTTCGGGCTCAGACCTGGACCTTCGTGGAACGAAGGATCTGAAAGCAGCGGAGTGTGCCTTCGTCTCCCCGAACTTCTCGATCACCGTCTCAACGGAAATACCGAAAAGTTCAGAAGGCGAAACTTGAGCATCGAGAAGAAAGCCTTTTCTTTCTTACGATGTCTGCCAGGTTCATCCACAGATGTCTCTCCGCCACCACCATGGCCGCCATAGTCCTGCGCTTGGCAAAGGTGGCCTGCTTGGTAGCCTGCTTGGTAGCTAACACAATTCTACAAAAAGTTTCCATCTCTCTTATAATACAAGTGACTACTTTGAAATTGAGACCAATTTACTAATCGCACAAAGACCTTTAAAATGACACCAAACATGAAAAGTTTACAAGCCAGAATCCTGAAGATATAGTAAATGTTTTATGTGAGCGTAACAACTTTTAGATGCCTGGACCATGTGCCCTGGGGGGAAGGAGGGGTGAATGTACCAAAGAACAAATGGTCTTTCTTCCAGATCTTCCTATCTGTTTGTGTTGGTCCACGAGGAGATCAAAGCCCATTGTTTTGGTGCATCTGCATTTGCATTGTGAGAGTTCCTGAAAGTCTGGCTTCACAAAGAATTCATTTCATAAGGAAATAATTTCACTCCTTACAATCTCGATCTGTGAAAATAATGCTGGAGCGCTCTGGGAAAAAAAACAGTGAACTCAGTCTCATATGAGAGGAGAACTCCTGAATCCAGAGTAGCGCGCTCATAGGCAACCCTTCTTGGAAAAGGGGAGGCTGCTAAACTACCACGAGAATCACCCAAATAGCCCCTCATGTTGAGGGAAGCGATGCTTGAAGTGTATAAACGAAATACACACTGGCTGAATGGAGCCCAAGGAACCAAGGTCTAATCATCTCAAGAAAGGGAACGAGGCGGAGCGCGTAACCCTTACCATACAGGATTTCAGAAAGTGCGCAGAGTCTTGTGTGCACACTTACCAATACGTGGATTTTTAGAAAGTGCGCAAAGTGTTCACGTGCACACTGACCACCATGTGGTTTTCAGAAAGTACACAGAGCTTAGCGTGTGTACCTAAAGGTTCCCAAGCATGGCAGAGGCGCTGAACCGCACGGGGAGAGGCAAGCTCAAATTTTACAGACCTGTAGCGAGGGGAGCATCACCTGAGGCAGCATATACAAGAAGACTTCTGTAACTTCAACCTTCACTTACCACTGGATGCGACAGCACCTAAGCGGCCAGGAGACCCCTCAGGGTGACCTGGCTGGACATCCATGAAATTCCCTGCAATGCTGTGCCAGGCCTGATGATCAAGGAGGCTCCCGCAGAAACCTGTGATCTCAGCTGCCTAATACCGGAACATGAAGCCGGATGGCTGGTGCTGACGAGTGTTAGTAAACACTGTAACTGAGCACTGCAAAGGAAACTCACAGAGTTTATTAGTAGACACATAACCACCAGCAATTTACACATAAGTATATACAGAAAGGGTTATTTTTATACTCCCATCCTCCTGCACTGGAGCCCCGCTCAAGGGGCACCTCCTTTTAGTCCGGACCATCAGTAAGGTGGTTGCTATGAACATAGAACCAGCCAAAAACATTATAGGTCCAGCATAAGAGACTGTTATGCATTAGAGGTTTCCACCTAACCTCGATCAGGTGGAAAGCTGGTGGTTACAGGGGAATTAGGAAGGGGAGGATAAAAGCAGAAGTTAAAAATCCCTAAAGGGAACGAGTAGTTCACCTCAGTATCACTCTGACTCAGATGAGAACGCTGCCTCGTCTGGATCACATCCCTTAGGTTCTGCTTACGTCCTTGTGACCCCCACAATTCCTCTTACCCCTGCCCGCAGGTGGGGGATGAGCGCGAGTCGCGACACTAGCCTTCTGTGCCCGTCTTTGATCCTCAGATCGAGACAGTCCAGGACCCCTATGTTGTTCGGGCTCAGACCTGGACCTTCGTGGAACGAAAGGATCCCTGAAAGCAGCGGAGTGTGCCTTCGTCTCCCCGAACTTCTCGATCACCGTCTCAACGGAAATACCGAAAAGTTCAGAAGGTGAAACCTGAGCATCGAGAAGAAAAAGCCTTTTCTTTCTTCCCGATGTCTGCCAGGTTCATCCACAGAAGTCTCTCCGCCACCACCATGGCCGCCATAGTCCTGCGCTTGGCAAAGGTGGCCTGCTTGGTAGCCTGCTTGGTAGGCTTAGATGGCAAGGAGGGAGGATTAAGAGAGGATGTCTTCCCCGCAGAATGAAAGCTCTTCTACAGGGGGCATCCTCTCATTAGCCGTTTTCGCGCATCGCCTCAATGTCGGCAAAAACTCTTATGTCGAAACCGATGGATGCAAGATGAAAATGGCCTCTTTTCATTTCCTTTCGATCTCTGTATGGAGATCAGGCAGAAATAGAAGGCTCACCTGAGCTGGAGGGGCTATGGTCGGAAAAGATATCGCTCATTGAGGCGCGATCCATAAACTCCAACAGCTCTACATACGCAGAGCAGGAGAATTGAGAAGGCTCAGCCTCAGCTTCTTCACCATCCTCAAATATCTCCTGCTTTTCCTGGGTAAAAACCCCAGCAGAGCACTAACCTCAGTATCAGAAAGTGTTAAAGATATAACATCATCCTCCCAAGGCTCTCTCTCGTCTGCCGCCATTATGAGCGGCGAAAGGGAAAATCCCTCTTTAAACCATTCAGACAGATCCACCTGAAATTCTCACGAGCTCATTCTCCTCCGTGCCTCAGCAGCGGCGGGTCCTGAACCGCGGGAAAGCAGATAGCTGCCTTTTTTTTTTTTTCTCGGAAAGAGAGACGAACGAGAGCAGAGCTTTTTCCTTGAAAAAACACACTCGCAATGCATGCAGATTGTCTCCTCAAAGACATCGCGTGCGTGCTCTCAAACAAATGAAGCAAAGATCCCAAACAAATGAAGCAAAGATCGTGTGTGTCATCGGGTGTCAAATAACGCCGACACGGATGCACACATTGTCTAAACGCTTGCTAGTAGTCGTCATGATAGACAGAGAAAAGAGCACTCTTACCGGTTCTTTCAGATGCACGCTTCAAACAAAATGGTCAGTTTTGAAGATGAAGAACAGAATGACGTGTCATCCCGGTGCCTGTTTATAGTCGCGCCGGTAGTGACGTCCGTCAGAGGCTGTTGCCGGCCAACTCGTTGGTGTTTTTTCAATGTATGCTTCAGACACGGGTCACAAGGAGGTGTTCCCCATAGCGACCCCTAGAGGACCCCAGTTCGAAGTTCCCTTGAAAGGGAACGTTGTTCTTTATAAAAGAAGTGTTGATTTTAAATAAAAACACAGAACTCTTTCCTGTTAGAGCAACAAACTTGTTTTTAAGTTTTACTTTTGCTTTGCAAAATACATCACGTCAGGGAAGAAAACCGAGAAAGAAAAAAAATATATTCCCAGAGCGCACCTCTCAGTGGTCACCACATAAAATACAAGCGGGAAAAAAAAAAACTACATGAGACACTGCTTAATAATTAGAAAACTTTTAAACAAAATAATAAAAAAATAAATTTAAAGATTTTGAAAAACGGCCTATAAAAAACCATTCTGGTGAGAGTGCTTTCCAGCAAGAAGCACTTCAGAAATAGCTTAAATTGCATTGATCAGGACTCACGGGATCATATAAAAAATAATCCAAATTGTAAACTAAATCCAGCCCTGCATATTTCATGTAATTTCGAAATGAGTGTGAGAACCTGCAACCTCATGCCCAGACGTATCATGCATATCACAAACTAGCAGTATGTCTTCACTGGCATTTTAAATGGTCATTTATACTGTGATTAACATTTTTATTGATAGAGGGTATGAGTTAAGTCTCCATCCTCAGTCTTACATCTCCAGCAATATGGTGTATGTTTTAACCCATTTGTACAGGACCAGAGGGTATGAGTTAAGTCTCCATCCTCAGTCTTACATCTCCAGCAATATGGTGTATGTTTTAACCCATGGTCTTAAACTGTATAACGCTCATTTGTTTGCCGGGTGCACTATCTTAAACTGTGTTAGGTGTATTTTTGCATCCTTAGATGCCGTTTTGACATTTTTTAAAAACTCTATACCACTCCTCATCATCAAATGTTAAATTCAAGTCTCTTTCCCATATTTTCTTAAGAGCTAATACCGCTCCATCACCATGATTTTGAATCAGCCAGGAGTAGTATGTTGATGCTTCATGACCCTTCCCATATGCTGACATTATCATACAATGAATGTCTGCTGACTTAGGAAGCTGTGGTACTAGAACAAAAAGTAGTACAACGTAAATGTCATAACTGTAAATACCGAAAAAAACTGAGATCTAGATATACCATACTGCTGACGTAAATGTTTAAATGACTTCAGATTACCATTTTCATAAAGGTCACTTAATATAATGACACCTTTCTTAATCCATTCCCTCCATCGAGAAAGGGGACTTTATTAATACACAGTTTAGGATTCAATCATATACTTGAACAAGCATTCAGGTAAGGGTCAGAGCTATGCAGACGGGAAATCTTTACCCAAACTGTGTGCAAATATGAAATAATAGGATGTTTTTTCCATCACATAGCTATCCAGTTTGATGGACAGACTCTGCAATAATGAGATCGAAGGCAAGACAAATTGTTCAATTATATACCACGGGGGAGCTCGCTCAGGCGGCAGTGACCAATGAGCCAGGTGTCTGAGACTGAAAGCATAATAATAAAATAAAACATTAGGCAGGCCTAAACCACCTTTCTCAACAGGTCTCTGCAACTTTATTAGAATGCATCCGAGAGGATACTCACCATTCCAAATAAAAATCTTACATATTCTGTCAACTGTTTAAATGACAAGAGGAGTGGTTGTATTGGGAGTGACTGTAATAAGTAATTAAGTTTGGGTGTACAACTCATTTTAATTACATTGACTTTCCCAGCCAGTGACAAGAGGAGTGGAGCCCACCTCTCCATATCACATGAGATTTTTTTCATTAAGGGATCAAAGTGTCGAAATTAACCTCTTACTAAGTCATTTAAATTTGGGGGAAATAGAATTCCTAAATATCTAATACCTGACTTAGGCCATTGGAACATGCCAGGGTGAAAAGCTGAGGCAGGGCAAGTCAGTGCAAGGGCTTCCGATTTAGACCAATTCACCCTATAACCTGAAAATCTAGAAAAAAAATTCAGTTATTCTAAGGAGACAAGGTATAGACCTACCAGGATCAGAGACAAATAGTAAAATCTGCATAAAGCATAAGCTTGTGTGTTTGTCCCCCTGCTACAATGCCAGGAAAAATCCTTGTTTTTTCTAATTGCAGCAGCTAAAGGTTCCAAAGCAAGACAAAAACAGCAACAGGGAGAGTGGAGAGCCTTGCCGTGTTCCTCTACCTAGTAAAAAATACTCTGAAATGAATCCATTAGTTTGTACCGCTACTACCGGTTGTTTGTACAATAAAAATTGAAATCCATTATTAAACCATTATAAATGTGTTCCCAAACCCATATACTTCTAGAATTTTAAAAAAGTACCTCCACTCCATCATGTCAAAAGCCTTCTCGGCATCTAATGAGATGGCTGCAATTGGGGTCTGTTCCTCCCTTATTGACCACATAATGTCAATAAACCCATGAATATTATCAGATAATGGTCATTTATATTATCATAATATCTTATATATCACAATATAGTCTATTGGTCGGATTACTGTGCAATATAGCGGCCACGGTGATAAAAGGTATACACAAAAACTTCAGTCCCCGGTCTAAAACTGGTTAACGTTTTAATTTGTAATGATCCACTACATAACATTGGCTACATAAATGTACAGCATTACACAGCTAAAAACTGTGCATTTAAATGCTTTGAAAGAACCTGCAGCAGAAAGAAAAATATGCTGCTGTGTGTAAAGCCTGTTGCACGCAGAGTTTTTGAGGAAAGCATGTATCACTGTGCATGGAGTGGCTACAGTGGAAACATTTCACTTCTTAAATCCCAATAAAATATGGATACTTTTGTTGGATATTTGCTCAGTTGAATTATGGACTCAGGTTGCACATAATTTTGTTTGGGTTCACAGTATACATTATCAAATCAGATGTATATAAAATATTGTGTGCTCTGTTTAAGTTTTCTTTGACATTGGGAGAGTCAAACCACTCTCCCTGAATCACTCTTTCACAATTCTGATGAATCTTGTCACACTGGAACATGTGCATTCCAACATCATCCATAAATAAAAAGCTACTGTATCAGTTAGGGTTAAGAGAAGTGCTGTCAAACATATTGTTGTCAAAAACTTACAACATGCCAGAAACATATTAATCACTGCAAAATATAATTCAATCCTAAAATCTTAAGTATTTTCTTTACATCCAAATGGCGACTTTTCTTTGGCCAGGCAGTGTATTTGAACAATTTCTTGCAACGTAGTCATATCATATAACATTTTTGTTGTTTTTGTTATTATTAATTTGAAAGCATACCCACATTATTTTTTTAAACTTGCTATTTCAGGCATATTACTAAATAGCGAAATGAGAAGTCATTATGAAATGTAGCGATCACTAATCCAAAGTCAGATAAATGTGTGTGCTGTGATAGCAGGGTGTTTGTTTTTGTTATGGACTGTCTGTCTGTGTATTACGGCTCTAGCTGGGGCACAGTATTTCAACCCATTACAAAAAGGTCAGAAGCCAATACAATACTATAATATAAAACACAAATCTATAATGTGCAAAAATGAAATAGATTTTCTTCATAATTTTTCACCTGAAGACTTCATACAAATAATAAAAATGAGCAGATTAAATTCTGGGTAACACTTTATGATAACTTTCATTAATAAATCATTACTAAACATTATGTAATGTGTAACTGATCATTAGTTAATATATATTCACATATCTAGAAAACGTGAAATAATTAGTACTTGTTAATGTTTAATAATAAATGTATTAAACATTACTTAATAATTAACATTCCACACACACACCCCATTGATGTATGATTCAAGGAAAATTCTGTTTAATGATACAAAAATAGCACACTAATATAAGTGCTGTGGTAATAAAAACATGTTTGCACCCAAATTACAACGTGTGTTATGTCTTTACCAAGCATCAATATAAAACTTAACTGACCACCTTTACACAAACATTGTTACAGTAGATAAAGTCCAGTGCCAAAAAAGGTTTTTTTTTTAAAAAATTGTAAATGTTTATAAACATTTACAAATGATGAAGAGTCTCAACTTTAGATTGGGGTACTGCAAAAAAAACATTAACAAATGATTAATAAATGATTTAAGATGCACAAAGTAGGAAGTCTACACACACAAACCTAGACCAAATAAATGACCTTTACATACAGTGTTTATGAGTTAATGAATACACCTAACATTAAATAATTTGTGAAGTGATTAAAATGACTAATTAAAGTTATATTTTTTACAAAATGTTTAAATGTAAAAAAAGAGCATTAATATTTGAACTGAAGTTTAATAACATTTGTAAGCATTCAAAAGTACATTAACAAATAAACGTGTAATCATTGTATAATTTCTGTTAAAATCATTTGTAGATTTTTAAAACACACACATTGAAGTTTAATGACATTTAAACATTAACTAATGAATCCTTTAAGCCTTATATAATGTTTGTTAATGACTTATTAATCAAGCTTTTAACAATTGTAAATCATCTGTCAAAAAACACTTGAGAGATTTAAAAAAATGCATGATCATATGCATTGAAAGTTTGATGATATTTGTAAGCATTTCAGTTTACATTAAATAAACGATCTGTTAATCATTTGGAAATGTTTAATAAAGTTCATTAGTTAACAAGCACATTATCTCATAATTTAGATATGTGAAAAAAAAAAAATATATATATATTAAGTAATGATTAGTTAAATATAATGTTTGTTAATGATTGATTCATGAAATAGTATTATAAAGTGTTACCCAGTTTTTTAGATCTTATACACACACACACAAAGAGAGAAAATAAGGGTTTGTATAATAGATATTAAATTACAACTCTGTAAAACACAGACAAGTGAAACAGTGAAACGTTACAAACCTCTGTAAAACACAGACATTTTTGGTTGTTGTTGATTTAATCAACTGAATTCTGGCCCACTGGTTCTGCATAATTTGTTTCCTTTCATAATTCATATAGTTTCAATATAAGTATTTTGTGTTAATTAGATGTAATTTCAATTAGGTACAGAGTATAAGTTATCCCAAAATAATTCAGCCATGTTAACTTTTGTGTTTGATATGTTTAGATTGTGTTATTTTTCTACTCCAGCACATCCTGAAGCTTTTCAATGGGGTTAAGATCAGGACTCTGTGATTCATGCACGCTGAATCACTCTTTCATAGTTTGAGTTCTGATGACTTGGATCATTGTCATCCTGGAATATGTGCACATCTTCCATCATGATTGTCTAAGAAATAAAAAGCTACACAGTTAGGGTTAAGAGGATTGTTGCCAAACATACAACATACCAGAAACATATTCACTGCAAAAAAAAATAATTAAATCCTAAAATCTTAAGTATTTGCTTTTCTTCGTATTTTGTTTTATTTTAACAAGATACTTTTTTTTCTCCAATCAATTAAATGTAGTGGGCCCTAAAAACACCTACTTAAAGCAGTCGTCAAACATTTGTAGTGCAATTTATTAATCATCATTTTTCACCTTAAGACTTGCATACAGTAAAATAATCAAAAAGAGACTATTAAATTCTGTATTTATTACATGCCCATAAAAGACTACACTACAGCGTGACACACACTGCCATCGTATGTAACCATTTTGCACTTTTAAATCTTATACACACACAAAAGTAAGATTAGGGCTTTATAATAAATATTAAATGACAATTAATGCACAACAATGTTAAGGGGGAAACCTGACTATGATGTAAAGATTCCCTTTTTTTTTGTACACTGTGACAATTCTGTGTAATTTGTTGCATGATGTGAATATTATTGCAATTGGTGGTGTGGTATTTTAATGCATCTTTCCCTAGTAATGCCATCATTATTTATTTCCTGTCAAACAAACACTTTCACTTAAACCTTAGCTATACTGAACTTCATTCACAATGACACTACTAGAAACACCACACACAGACACACAAAGTTTAGTTGCAGTAAATGAGGAGATTGTTCTATTTATATTCTGATATCATTGTTTTATCTTTATTCTGTGTCAAATGAGCTCAAGTGAAACTGAAATGACTGTTTATGTAAAAAACAGTTTTTAACAGATCGGATAGATGCTTCCACCCAAACAGCGCAGGTGTTTCCTGATGATACTGTCAGAATCAAACCTCTGAGCTCTTGATTGACCTGTTAAAAATAACCCTATGCTTTTTCTTCTCTAGATGCCGCTGACATTTGGTGTTTAACAACACAGCAAAATATCCAGTGTTGATTAGTGTTTGTTTTTATGGTGTTAATTTATCAGAGTTAAAAAGTATGATTCTGGTGTTGATTTGAATGGCATTAACACTTGCAGCTGGCACGTGCGGGGAGGGGGGCTTTGAGCACCTGCCCCTTTGCCCCTTGGTGCCCAAAGTGCCCCTTTGTCAAAGCAAAATTTCCTCAATTTTTTTTTTAACATAACATGCCTTTTGTGAATGCCTGCCCAGCCCAATCTAAATATTAGTAAAATTTATGAATAATAAATCCTTTAACCGTAAATAAAAATGACCCATATGGATGAGACCTTTCACCTGACGACGACGACGACCTCATCCGACCGGGACGATTCCTCACGCCGCACGCGCACTTTTTTTAATGCCAGAGGATATTTTCAACGCGGCAGCTGGTATGTGGTGTTTCATTCTCAGCGAAGTGATTTTGAGGTGATGTGAGAACATGCAGATATGTTGTTTATATTGCTGTGTGTAGTAGTGTAGAAGTTACTTTAGCGTGCTGTTTGAGGGAGAAAAGTTTCACAGGCATCGAGGGGTCTGGTCTTTTTTTATGTTATTTAACTAAACTATTATTATATTATTTATTTTTTAAAAACGTAGTGTGCCTTAAAAATAATTATCACAACACTGGGTTAGGTTTATTCAGATTTTCTCATTCTCTGAATTATCATTATAAAAATATTAAAATGAATTAAAATATAATTATATTTTGTGACTCAATTTTATTTTTTTTTTCTACAATAGCAACAGTGTTTACAACAGCAAGACCACTTTAGCCTCTAAAACTCAATAATATCTCTCTGGAAATAAATGTAAAAATATCCAATGTCAATATAAAATGAATAATATACCTGACCTGACATCAAGTGCAGTGTGAAGGAGATGTGACCCTAGTAGGTTTCAGGAAAAGGTATGAAATGTCCTTTTGTGTTTGTGTGTGTTCGTTCTGCAGTGCAGAGAGGATTAAAAAAAAAAAGAAGGAGATGCTTGAGGCAGCAAAAGGCAGTGGATCCCTATCCAGCTGGTTCATGAAGAGCACAACAGAATAACACATGTAGCCGTCATTTTGTTTACATTGCAAAGGTGTTCAATTTTAGACAACAACAACTACAACAGTAATAATAATATTAATCACTATATTCCAGTGTATCAGTGGTTTAATGTTTTGTATCAATATTTAAGGTGGACTTATTGATTAGGTGCAAGAGTAGTAGTGATGGTTAAAATAATAGATTAATGCTGAAATAGTAAATTTGTGCCTTGGTCCTAAATGAACATAGAGTGGAAAGTAATAGATCAGATGAGGAGATGGAGATAGAGGAAGATAAAGAGGGAAAATGTAGAGGCACAAGTGACAGAAAGAGAGCAGAGGGAACAGCAAGCAGGAGATAGAGGCTGGTGAGAAAAGTGGAAAATGTAGAGGCACAAGCAACAGAAACAGTGCAGAAAGAGGCTGGTGAGAAAGAGGGAAATGTAGAGGCACGAGAAACGACAGAAATAGAGCAGGGAACAACAACGTCATGAGAGAAGGAGACAGATGCATGGCCACCATCTCATCCCTATCCCCCAATTAATGTTTTTTTTTTTCTCAGATAATAAAACTATATTGTACTGTACGAAAACATGGGCCACGTCGATTTTACTATAACGTTTTCTATAGTTTTTACTATAACAGCTGTTCTTAATTATTCTGTAGAACAGAGAAGAAAAAGCCATCAGGGTTGGGACAATTTAAGACATTTCAGGTTTCTAAATCCCAGAGTTATTATTAGGTGGAAAGAAAATATTTTTTTAACTTTTAAACTTAAAATTGTCTTTTCTATTCTGTTTCTTTTTCAAAACTGCATCACAGCATTGGCTGCCGTATCAAATACATAATCATCCATAATCGATATGGGAATCAGCAAGTAATGCATCACAATATATATTGCTGTATTGATATTTTGAGCAGCGCTATTTAAAGCCGTGTTCCATGTGCCCTTTTTATACTTTGAGCACCTGCCCCTCCAAAGGGGCATGAGGACTTAGAGGACAGTGTTCTCAAACAGGTATAATATTTTATAACCATTTAAACTGACCAATTTCATGTTTAGTTTATGTTTCTCACCATTTTAGAATAATATTAGTACGTTTCTCAACATTGCCAGAGTGCTAACATTATTTATTTTCAGATAACGGTGCAGACCGCCGACAGGATCTCGAGGCCATTTAGCTGCACCACTTTGTAGCTAGCAAACTGAGGGTAAGAATGGCAGTGTTTTTAGTTAGCAGTTTTAAATGTAAGTGTTCTTATTTTAGAATCTGGGGAAGATAACATAATTTCTGTGATTTGTGTAACTGTTTAATGAGTTAAATTAAAGCAGCATCCATATTCCCCTTCTTGGGGCTCACGTTTCTGTTGCCAAAAGACCATTGTAAATGCATTTTTGTCTCCAATATTTTAGTTATAACTGTTGCATTGTTCCACAAATAATCTTTGGCTGTTTAATGTGAGCAGCCAATCAGTAACCACGTTTTTTATTATATATATATATATATTATATATATATATATATATTATATATAATATAGATATATACTTGGACCTTGAACACACAGCTTCTGATGGTCCGAGGAATTTAAATATATTGCGGTTACTCTCGTCTGTAAAGTAAAAGGCAGCAGAGATAAATCATCAGATAATAAAGCAAGAAGCGTTTTGATGAACTGCCAAGCATATGACGTATGAAATAAATCTCGAATTCGCTCATGAAAAGGAAACACGGTGTTTGTGCAATATCACTTTAAATGTAACGTTAAGATTTGCGGGGTGCAAATGGAGCTTCTGACGAGCGGCTCTGTGAATTACTTTAACATTAACAAACGTCATTAATTTGCATTTTTCTTTACAAACAGTTTTCGCCATGTTCATCAAGGCGTGAGTGAAACAACAGGTCGCTGGAACCGGATGAGTAAACTACACACAGGTCGATAGTTACTTTCCCAAACGACTTCTAAACTGAAGGTAAGCTAAGTGAATCTGTGCTACTGCCTAGAATTGTATTTAGTCATAGGGTATAGGAACTATGCTATGAGGTATATAAGGGATTGTGTATGCAAGGATAATACTTTACAATAAGGTCTCAAGAATAAGTTAACATTAATGTGCCCCCAAAGTACTAACAATGACTTAACTTTTAGCTAACGTAGTTAGTTTAAAAAGTATAACTTTGTTCATTTTAGTTCATAGTGCATTCATGTTAACAGATACAACTTTTGATCTTTATAATGTATAAGCCGCATTTGAGATGATCATTACTAGATGAACATTAACTAAGATTAAGGGGTAAATGCTGTTGAAAGTATTGGTGCATTCTTGTAGTCCATGTTAACTAATCCCAAACCCTGTTGTGTAACAACACCAGATGTCAGCTTGTTAATATTGTCAGTCACATGACAGGCCAAATTCATAGGTAAGACTTAAGTGTACAGATGCAATAAATACACACAGCTGTGTCCATAATTGGTGTAGAAAACAATATTAAGTTTACCCGCATTAACGTATTTTAGCTTTTTTTACATTGAAGGAGGATGACCCACCTCCATTATTTCTCTCTGTCCTATCCTGAGAGACCCGTTTTCAACAAAGGGGTATGTAAAGTATCTTTTGTGTTGATGTACTTGTAACACAATCTAGTGGGACATGAAGTTTTGTGCGCCTTTTTTTGTGGCATAATTACTAAGTTGACTCATTTGCACATTCATGATGTCTTAGTCCTAAAACAAAACAACACTAAACCATTTTGGTGGTAAAATGGATGAAAAAAAGTAACCTTAGAAAATCTGGTAATATGCTTTGTCATTAGACAAATCAGGACTTTCCTGCTGTCCCACTGCTGAGACATCCAACAAGCTTCTTGAGAGGTGGGAGACCGCATTCAAGCAAAAGATCTTCAATAACGCCGCGAGTCTCTTACTTCAACAGCAGAAATTTGGTGTCTTCTCAATGCAGCAGGGTGGACAAGGATCTGAAAATGGTTTGGCATTATTTGTGAGGATGTCAATTTCATATTTGCTCTGGTTGCTTGTTGTGTGAGCACTAAATGTTTGTTTTTGTTTTCCTAAATTGCCCACAACCCCCTAAAACATCTACTCATTCAGATTGGGACAATGACATGTCATCTGTCCAGCTGCAGTTGCATCTCCTGCTCCAGGGAGGAAGAAGACCAAGATCAGTCCAACAGAGGCTGTTGACAGAACTTGTGCATTTCCATAAGGTAAAAACTAACAATACCATTGCAAAGTCATTGTGAATGTGTAAATGCAGTGGTTTTCAATCATAGGGGTGGTCCTTTATGGGGATTCACCCCATCTGCACATTTTTCCAGACACTGGCATAATCTGTCTAAATGTTCCTTTTGGACTCTAACTGATGATTCTGTGTGTTCACTTTCATTATATTGACCTACAGCTCTCGGATGTGCATGTACAACTCTGTGTTCTAATGACCGTCAGTCAGTCACATAGCTTTGGTTTGGCTGAGGGTGTTATCAGCAAATTTAATAAAATAAAAAAATAAAAAAATTTAGTGGGGGGTAGTGAGGAAATTCATTTAATGACGTATTACTTTCACTGTATCACCAAAGAGCGTGATATCAACTCGGGGTTTTTTTTGGCACCGTATTGGGTTAAGGTGTGTTATATAGGTGTTTATTATGCATTTATTGTTCCACATTGTAACTTAGTGGGTTTTTTTTTTTTTCTGGTTTTATTAAATTTTATTTATTTCTTTGTGCTTTTTTTTTGTTCAGTCCTGCACCAGTATTTGAAGGCCCATCTCAGTGGGAGGGGAGGCCACCAGCCATTCCTGCTGGGATCAGGAAAGGATTGAGGGCAGGATCGACCCCTTGTGTTGTGGTGGGGACAAGCGCCTAATCCTTTGCGTGGAACCAGCTCCATGAGTGGCTTTGACACTTTTTCAAGTTTACTATGTACTTCAACCTGTCCTACGTGGAAAGGACCTGGTGTCAAAAGTGTCAACAGCTTGAAGTTCTACAGATCCTTTTGATCTGCAGTGTTACATTATGGGTGAGATGTGGTTAATATCTTGTACCTTCATTTTGTGTTGGGTGTAAGTGGTACATCAGTGTGTTAAAAAATAACATTTCAAAGAAGTTGAATACAGCGTATGACTTTTTTTTTTTATAACAATGCACAGTTTTATTTTTTAGTTGAATTACAGATTACACTTAATTTCCTAATCAGGGTTTGTATGAACACTATTTACTTAGTGGAAATAACAAGTCTCTTGGGGTGTTTAAAATTATGACACAACTAATGTAGTTTCAACAACTAACTTGGTGTAAATGAGGGGGAGAGAAGCTGAGTGTAAAAAAAGTAAAGTAACACTATTTAAAGTGTTAGTTTAACTCTTTATAGTGTGGACCTATATAAAACCCGAAAAAGTTAATTTTCGCACTGTGAGTGTTACTTTAACACTTGTTCAAATATGTGCTGTGCCTAGTCCTTGTTTAGGAATGCCACCGATACTGAGCTCTTGTACTTGTACTCGTTAAAATGCCCCGAATTACCACACAGCACGTGATAAGTGCCATTATTCAGACAAAAAGAAACACCGACAACAGAACAACGGAGAGCAAATGAAGTTATAGAGATGAAGGTTGTCTTACGTAGGATATTTATACAATGAATATATAATGTTACAATTCAGTATTTAACGCCTGTATAGCTGACAAAGCACGCTGATTGGAGAGTCTCCTGCACGAAGCGCTCAGCGGCGGAGATGGCGAGCCTTGTCAAGTGAATATGCAGTGTCATCACTGGAAAGTTTTAGTTCGGTCGGATTATGTCAAAAACAAGTAAGGTAAAACAATGCACACGTTACTTTAACGCGAAGAGAGGAGCACGCTCGCGCAATTTGTTGTGTGATCTTTGCATGTTCACTCCACTTAGAACAACGCATTTGGATTAAAAAACTAAATAGTGAAAAAACGAATTTATAAGGGCATTCATTCTTAACACTAATTATTTTCAACCTTAGGCATACTATGATAAATTTGGCGGAACGTGAATCTAGCGTCATGCCCCTCCGCCTCCGTTGAGTATTGGCACCACGGCAGTACGTTACTACTTGTCCATCCTCGTTCTGCAAACAGTACAACTACATGAGACGCCGTGCGCAGTTGTTGCTTGCTGGAGGTTTCTGCATTTAATGGAGTGGATTTGGATATAAATGCGCTAGCACCGTTTCAGACAAAAAAAACAACAACGCGACTTTATGTATGATAAATAACAGGAGATTTATAACAAAAAATGGGTTCCCTGCCTTATTACTAGTCAAAGCGCGTCATTACACTAATAAGTCGCTGCATGGAAAGCAGCTCAATGCTATTAAATTACAGATGAATGAAAACAATAGAGGCAAAAACATGAACCAAAGAAAGTACCAAAAACCTTTTAAAATATATTTTTAATGGGCTAATAAGTGTGAAAATAAACGATATAGTTAGTAAACCAAATATTATCAGAGACCAGATATACATTTTCTAATTTTAGTGGGTGAAGGACACTATCGTTCACTGTATGAAATGAGGATAGCAAAAAAGTAAACTGTGACAAATTATACCCAAAAAAATTTTCAAACAAAGTCGGGAGACACACAATGCGACGTTTCAATATTTCAACTGCTCTCAGGTTTTGCATGCAGCTGTGACTGAACAGCATCTACCCAGGAAACTACAGGCAGGCATTATGAGACTAAGGGAACAATAACCCCATGTTGATCCGCTCGCACAGGCCACGAGCTTGGATAGGAAAGGGTGTATATAAGTATGTATGGCTAGCGCCGAGTACTAAATATATACCTACAGCTGTGTTGCATATAACTTTTTGGGTTGATTGTAATCCATTACCTACCGTGTCTATTTCACAGTTATCTGATAAATTATCAAGACATTAATCCTGTTCTGACACAGTTTAACTATGAGTTATTTGTCAGATTTTATTACCATCTCAAGACACCGTGATGGGCCCTTTGAGTTACTAACCAAAAACCCACAAGAAGAAGCACTGTTCATGTGATCAAACCTCAAAACGCTAACATTTGTGTATTGTTTACCTTTCTTTTAAATGGATTCAGTGAAAAGTTTATACTTTTATTATATTATATTATATATTAGGTCAGAGATATGATTTGCAATAAAGATATAGCACTAATGTTCTATACTATCGCAAAACATGAAGGCACTGGATATTAAAAAGTTTAAACCCATGTTTTAGCTCAATAAACTTAACCCAACCCTTCATGCATCCGGCCTACCAATCAATCAAATCAAGCACAAAAACAACAAAAAAATTCATTCCGCTCAGTTCATTAACTCATTCATGGTGCACTACATAACAAACAATCAACTGGTAACTTCTGGATAGATTCAAAAATATCAAGTATTTTTATTAAAAGAAACTGAAATTTGCAAACAAGGACGATTGTTTTTACTTTCAGCAACACCTTGACCAGCATGCAAATCCTCTTAAAACAGCTGGAAGGTCTTTTAAAACAAAGATTAACTCTTCCGTGCATTGGACATTGAAACTGATTGTTTTATTGTGAATTATGAGACTGAGCTGAAGAATGAATGCTGTATCAGATGCAGATGTCACTCTTTCAGTACATCTCTCTTCATAATACTCTACAGCAGTGCAATCCTTTGCGAGTTCTGAACCGATTTTTGTATTTGTAATAGAGGCCTGGGAACTCAGCTGATAAACTGTCAACCGGAGATTTAAAGTCAGTGGCAAGAAGGAAGTCGTTTTTAAAAGACACACTCACTATTTATTTACATACCGTGTGCTGTCAAACTTTGTAAAACAGCCAATATTACACACTAGTAGCCCATGTGACACGGGTTCATATCAGAATCACATCTGTGCTGATATGGAGCCATTTTGCACAGATACACTATAAAAAAAAAACTCAATAGGCTTTTTCAGAAAGTAACTTTGGCAGCAGTGGCTGCTAGAATGACACATGACACTAAAATAATTGCAATCAAATGTATTCAATTAAACAACAAGAAGATTTCCATTAACAAAAGAGTGTCACACAGGGAATTCGTTGGAATATCAGTTTGCAAGTTTTCTGACAGTTTTAAATGATATATTGATTTTACTTCTAAAAACTGATAACAGCATTTTTCTGTAAAAATAGATGAAATGGTCTGGTAGATCTTTTATAATTTATATAATAGTATGGGAACGGCTACCCTATATATAATAACTAGTTATTACAACTATTTTTTACAGTTAAGTTACTAATTTTTACAGTGTACCCCAGTAGCATGTTTAGGGCAACATGCAAACCACAGGGGTCCCACGGGGGAACAGGGACGGCACTGATGGGATTTCCCTAAGCACACTAGCTTCTTAGTGCCCTCAAAACTCTAAACATGCCCCTGACCGGCAACTTGTAAGATATATGGATCATATATATAGCCATGTTCTTGCATATGTGCTTTTGCCATCTAACTCTGAAAAGATTACTTTGAGTTTATTAGACATGGCACTGTGCTCCTCTCTACACATTTAAGTTTACGGGTAATTTCTACATTAACATCGAACCCATGAACAACCAGTCCACAATAGGAATCACTTCATAATTTTATGTAAAAATTATAACATTTAACATTTCTAAGTGTTTATGGTGCACGTCTCCACTAAATTACAAGTTCAAGTCCAAATTTGCCTTGCAGAGTGTTTTATACTAAGTAATTATTACATGTTTGATGCAAAATATATAAAAATACAGGATGCACCTATACCACTTTTTCCAGTACTCCGCCCGATACCGATACTTTTATATTGTTTTGTATTTGCCACCCCCCCCCCCCCCCCCCCCCCCCCCCCCCCCCCCCCCCCCCCCCCCCCCCCCCCCCCCCCCGCCCCCCCCCCCCCCCCCCCCCCCCCCTACCCTGCCCCGCCCCCCCCCCCCCCCCCCAGTCCCCCCCCCCCCCCCCCCCCCCCCCCCCCCCCACCACCCCCCCCCCCCTCCCCCCCCCCCCCCCCCCCCCCCCCCCACCCCCCCCCCCCCCCCCCCCCCCCCCCCCCCCCCCCCCCCCCCCCCCCCCCCCCCCGCCCCCCCCCCCCCCCCCCCCCCCCCCCCCCCCCCTCCCCACCGATACCCAATTACAATGATACAGTTTTTTTTTTTTTTGTATGAGCATTTGTAATTTTGTTAAACTATAGTAAATCAATAGAGAATTTATAATGTTAGCTGGTTTATTTAATTTATTAAATAGATACCAGTCAAACCAAAACATTTATTCAGACACACCTTCAACCTTTCAAATTATAACAGGTTATTCTCTATACTGCGCCGTTCATGGGCAGGCTTTAAACTATTGCCTAAAATATACCAGGTAGTTTGGCTGTTTGCAGGTCGATCGTTGTGCGACATTCATGAGAGCTAGAGAGCAGAGCCGACGGCTCCAGTATGCTTTCGGATCGCTGTCGCACCTGCTGTCTTTTTCTTTTTTTTTTTTTGTTTTTTAGCAGCGACGCGTTCAAGTCAAACGAACGAACAAACACGTGCGCGATATTTTGCACCGCTTTGATTGTTCCCTGGAGATCGCACCTTCTTCACGATCAGCCCCACGATTTTGTCGATTATGTACAATACCTGCACATTGTTATTGGTCAAACTGAATTGCTTTGGATTTTTTTTAGGGCAATATTAAAAATGCCTGGCCGGGACGTGTCCCGTACTGAAGGGAGCATCTCATTAGGTGGCAGGTTCGCTAGCTGTCTAACAGTTCTAATAGTGTTCATACTGTACGAGCCCACATTACATTGTATGTTATTGTCTGAGAACAATGCTGTTGTCCCTACAGCATCAACCATCTCCACCAACGTCAATCTTCGCCAATGTCCCCAGTGTTACTCCTGATCTGTCTGCCCTGGGTTTCGTCACCATCGGCTGCATGGCAAGAGGTTGTCTCACCTGCGGACCTCGCTGCTGACTTTTAAAATGGAACGGATTATAATAACGAAGGAGTTTGAGGGGGGGGTGGGGGGGGGGGGGGGGGGGGGGGTGATTTCGTGCAGTATGGCGGCCTTCGGGAGTGGTGGAGAATATACCAAAATTAGCCATAATGCGCATTAGTACTGGAAGACATGCCGATTGGAATCCACACAAACGCATACAAGTTGCGAAGCTTCAAATCCTGCCGGCAAAACAATAATCCCTTATTTGCTCCATGTAAGTTTCATTAAAAAAAAAAAACATGCACAAAGTGAACCATATGGGATCAACCCACCCCCCCATCTAAAACATATAAAATTCTGATGTATTCCTGGATAAATATACAACATTAAAACTATGTAACACCAACAAGATCTTTTATTTGCTGCGTTTAAAAAAAGGCATGTTTTGCAACTTTGTTTTCCTTTTGCTTTTAACTGTAATCTCTTCTGTTGGCCCCACCCCCCCCCACAACCCCCCCCCACACCACACACACGGAGCACACACACCCTATATGTCCACATAGCATGGTGTATTTAAGTTGCAAAATGTAGGATTGGTCCCTCCACCACAGTTTACCACCTGGATTGTAATCGTTGTTTTAATGCAGAGTCCAATAAATCCAACCCTGAGCTTGGTTCCTGTCACCAACGCAAAAAGTAAATGCTGTAATGTGTGTATTATTGAAAGATTGTCAACCCCCCAAACAACCTCTTGGTTACAAATGGCAAAAAAATAATAGCAAACATCATACAGCCCAGCCTAAACTGGAAAGTAAACCTTAATAATAAAGGTTATTATAACGGAATACAAGTTTTTATGAAGTCAGCAGTGGACAAGTGGGATGTGGATACTCAGTATCCTTGTGAAGTCACCACACCCAGGTCCAAAACCAGTTTAACACCAAGGAACACTTCAAAGGTAAGTCATCTAATGTTGATTTGCCTCTCTATAGTTCACGTTTACCTTCTGTGTTAAATTCACACAAAGATAACACTCTTTCAAACTGATCCCAATTCACAGATATACACGTATTATTATATCTATTTATACACGGATGACACCAAAACTTACACAATAAGTTAATATTTAACTTTCTTTCTCCTTTGTAAGCTCAATTGTCACGGGACAATGGAGTCACCACTTCAGAAAGAACTATTTTATAAGGATTTAAAATGTCTTGCAAGCTTGTTGTTTCTGTAATGTAAAAGTGCAAGATACTTCCGTATCATGTAAAGGTGACGGATGAAAGTGTACCCACTGAGAATATCACAACAGGGACTGTTTACGTTTCGACGGACACTTCACAAGTTTTTAAAAGAATTCACAAAGGTCCACTGTTGATACAAAGAAATGGTTTGATGCTGTGAAGGTCATCCGCACCATCCGTGGACACAAATAATAACAGAGCCATCAAAGCAGGAGATTCCGTTTTCAAAAAGTGAGGTAAGTCAGTGTAAACTCCATGTGGTATTATGATAGATCTTATAATTTTAATTGCCTGGCAAAAAAAACTAAAAAATATACAATAATTTTCTTTAAGCACAGTGTAAATATGTATGTTAAAAAGACTGAGACTGCCTGGATACCTGTTGTTATTCATTAGTGTGTGATTTTTTCTGTTTGTTCAATGAACCTTTATTTACTTCCTCCAAGTCTATGGAAATAACCCACTGTTACCATTTTACAAACCAATAACGTCAAGATCATACTCTCATGTGTTGAGGTCCCAGCCCTAAACTCGCGATGGTCTTGTAATATGGACATGGTAATGAGCCTTACATATAGGGCGGAACCAGTGCTCGCATCCATCAAAAAGGACTCCCGTCTCTCTACATCCTACAATGACAAAAGAAGAAGTATGAACAGCTCGCACCTCCATCACCTGTGCAGTCATCCCGCCAATATGGACAATAGAAGAGCTCCATTTACAAGTGTCAATGCTTCTCAAAGTAAAATAGAAATAAGTTTTATGTGATTAATTTCAAAGCATTCCTAAACTATCATTGTTCATCTGTTGTTCAGTGTTCCAGTTCTTTTTGTCCTGTTGCTCAGCTTCATATCAGATTATGTAAAGTATATATAGCAAATTTGTTTTTTTGTGCATATTTCTGTCTCTGGCTGTAACACTTTTTTTTTATTTTTATTTTATATAGATATATATATATATCTATATATATATATATATAATATATATATATATTAGATATTTTAGTAGGTCACAGATGACAGTTCTAAATTTACACATTAAGTAATATTTACTTTGTTTCTTCTTTGTAGCTAAATTGTCACTGACGGTGAAGCCACCAATTCAGAAATAACTATTTGTTAATGATACAGTTGTCTTGCAAGCTGTTGTTTCTGGAGATGTAAAAAATACAGTGCAAGATACTTCAGTATCATGTAAAGTGAAGGATGAAAGTGTGCCCAATAAGAATATCACAACAGGGAATGTTGAATTTTCTAATGACACTTCACAATTTAAAAGAATTCACGATGTCATCATTAATACAAAGAAATGGTTTGATGGTGAAATGGTCATCTGCACCATCCGTGACACAAATAATAACAGAGACATCGAGCAGGAGATCCGTTTTGAAACAGGAGGTAAGCCAGTTTAAAACTGTTCAAATAATCAGCTTTGTGGCTCTATGTTCATTTATGATTCGTAGGATGCTTATAATTTAATTGCCTGGCAAAACAAAATATAATAAAATATTGCGGTCAAGCATATTTGAAATTATTTCTGTCAAAAAGATTACTTTTGATACACTATTGTTATACTTTATTGGTGTGTTTTTCTGTTGTTCAGTTAACCTTTATTACTTCCTTCAATTCAGATGGAAATAAGCCCAATGTTACCATTTACAAAACCAGATAACGTCAAAGATCATATCTCTCGTGTGTGAGGTCACCAGCCCTAAACTCGGCGATGTCTATGTAATATTGACAGTGGGTGATGGGGCATTACATAGAGGGCACAACCAGTGCTCCCATCCATCACAATGGCTCCACGTCTGTTTTCAGCATCCTAACAATGACCAAAAGAAGAGTATAATGTCATCACCTGTGCAGTCATTCACGCCAACATGAACAATAGAAGAGCTCCATTACAAGTGTCAACAAGCCAAAGTAAACAGAAAAGAAGTTTCATGTGATTAATGTGCAAGGATTTCCAAACTGTCATTGTCATCTGTTGTCAGTGTTTCAGTGCTTTTGTCCTGTTGCTTTCTCATCAGATTATGTAAAGTGTCTTCAATGTTGGTTTTTGTGCATATTTCTGTCTCTCTGTCTGTATCACTTTACTGCATGGGTCAAACATCAACGTCAAATTACACTCAAGACTAAATGTTTAATTTGATATTTACTTACATGTTGCATGTAAGTAAATATGGCACATGAAAACATTGTCAGAATGATATCATAGAGATTCTTTACGTCTTGTTCTATGCTTACTGTACTGCTGTTAGTCTATAATATAACATGCCATTTTTGTGTTGTTTTCCAAGCAATAAATATTTGTTTGCATGATTTAGTCCAGCTCTCACATTGTTTTTTCTATTCAGAAACTTGTGTGTGCTTCACTTTCTGCTTCCCTTTTTTGTGTGTGTGTGTGTGTGTGTGTGTGTCTGTCTCTAGTAAAGCCACTGATTCAATTCTAAAGATAAACACTAAATCACAAGGAATTATTGGCCCTTTTCATTAATAACCACATACAGATGTTGTATGAGATAGTTTTTATGTGCACTGTATTTTTAAAGTATGTCCGTTGAACATTAGTAGTACTTGATATCATACCATATGTAATAATATGCATTTTGTATCTTTTTATAGAGTGTTATGTTCTAATGCACTATCAATGTCTAACTGACAGGACGCCAATAGTGTGTATGTTTTGTCTCTTCAGTGTACACTCAGTTGTGTGTGCAAATGAATGTATGCGTAGGAACACGTGATGGCTGTACATAAAGCAGACATGTGCGTAAGGGTTACTAACTAGAAGTCTATATAAATACTGGACTTTAAATTCAGGATGTATGATTTATTTGTTCTCATATATGGGTCGCAGCATAGTGCTTTACCATACACATATTCTCCTGTACATTGTGTTTTCTTTTTTTCAGAGTGAGCCACCAGAGCCAGAGACAGGCTTTTGCTCTGGACTGCAATAAAGATGTTCTTGAGGAGGATGATTCTAGAAGTCTCTGGTCCCACTTGCCACCCTCATTCATCTTCCCTCTTCCTCTTCTCTTTGACCTACAGCGTCTGTGCTCTAGTTTCTTCAAGGTAATACAAATAGACATTAATATCGTGCAGAGGGCATTTTAAGTAACATGAGGCCCTTTTGGAACTTTTTTTTACTGTATGTTGTTTAGTTTTATATGCATGCTTCAATTTAGATTGTTTTATATCTTTAATCTGTGTTTTAACTATAGATATATAATATATTTGCCCAGGTGAAGCAGTGATGATTTTGTTAAAAGAACTCTGTGAAGACCCCAAGGTTTCTCATTTTGTTTTGTGGACTGTAATTAAATGTTACGCTAATGTATTTTGGAAATCAAAAAAAGGAAAAATACCATGTCTTCACTCTATCTATCTTTTGCTCTGTCTATTCCCTGTCTTCTTCTGTACCGCTTGTATGAAAAACATAGAGGCTTTTCTGAGATGTTGAAACTGCATAATTTGCCTCTGTGCACACATTTTTGAAGACACTGATAAATATGTACACACATATCAATAAAGTCTTATTATATCTCTGTTAAAATGAGTTTTTACTCTTTTAAATATTATAACCAGCTCCTTACTACAAATGACATTATCTTGCATTTTTCCAGTAGATATTACTGTGATATTATTATAGATCCCTCAGGACATACTAAAATGAATATTATGTAAAAGAATATACAGCCATGATCTCAATCTTGATGTTTGCTGCTTATCTAAAAGTATGAGGGCAAAGTATCTGTAGATTTCTGTTAAACTGATAAATCAGTCAGATTAATATAGCTTTGAACACCTTTGGAATATTTTGAAGAGTCATGTCTCAAAACATATCTGAAAATCTCAATTTTACAGTTATTTTTATGTTATTTTTAAGACTGATTCAAACTGCATCTAAATTCATAGAAAGCTTGGAACATGTTAATGCAAATGTGCATTGCAGTGTGTTTCACATCACATTTTACTGTGTGTGTTTTCTGGTTTGTGGGTGTTGTATTTAAATATTTCATCTCTGGGGGATTCTGGGGATCCACAGGAGCAGATGAACATCTCACATCCAGCAGCGTAAACTGTCCAGCACTCAAGGACTTTTTTTTTATTTTTATTTTTTCTCAATAATAGCCAAAACAGTAATAAACCAGTTCAACCCATGTGCAGTTTCTAGCAAGCATGATGAGCTGCAACAATTCAAAACAATTGTCATGTTGTAAAATGCCCCTTTCTACAAAATACCTGTTTATTTCTGTAGCGATACAATGTAACAGCATCCTCCTTAATATGTTGCCATGCTCATTTAATACAACTTAGATTCACTTGTAATTCACATTTTTGGTCTATATCCAAAAATGATCGCCGTCCTAAACTGGAATCTCGGCCGTGTTGCCCATAAGACGTTATTTTACATGTCTAAGAAAGCGGTGCGCCTTGCTGTGATATATGCAATAGGACTGGGCAGTGTTTCATTTGACTAAGTACCATACTCTCGAAGGACATTTTGCATGTCAAAATTGAGTCTATTCGAGAGCGTTTGTGTATCAAGTCCGTCTTCTTCCTCTTTTTTCTCAAGCCCCTGCTGCAAGTGAAACTGCATTCATGTATGATGACTAACAATTCTTAAGGAATGGTTCAATGTTTCAAAACATTCAAAAACCAGAAGTCCAGCAAACGATTATTTTATTAGACACTTTATCTAGTGTTTATATTTTTATTTATATATATATTAATGCTATATACTTTTTTATTTTACACTTATAATTCAAAAGGGGAAAAATAAGCGTATTTTAAATTCATCAATTTGGAAAAGAATGATATATATATATACTATATATATATATTATTATGGGCCGTCGCTAGTGGGTGTGAAAGGTGGTGACGATAGGGGCCCACGGCTGACCAGCCAGCCTAAAAAAGACGGATCAGGACATCTCGTTGACCGTCTCCACTTTTGCGCTAACTACCCTATTCCGCCTTGCGGATCCTGCACGCTCTTGCGTCGTCGTTCCCCGAAACCCCCTATACACCTCGTTTTCATGTCTGTTGTTTAACGACCCCTTGTGCCACTACGGGCCTCATTTATACACTTTTGCCTTTTTAACAGGGTAACCAAGCATTCAACACAAGACGGCGGAAAAGCTCCACCTGGAGTAAGTTACTCTCGCCCGCTGTGCATCAGTGCGCAACGCAGAGACCACATATCACAGACAGCAAACACTGAACTGAGCTCGCTTTGCGAAGTTCCTCGCTGCTCCCTGAACGACATACAAGTACAAACCGCAGTTGTTTAAACAAACAGAAAAGGATGTGAAAGGGCCCAATTGCAGCACCGCGGTGTTCGTGGTGTTCAGCCTGTGCAAGCGCAGAAGAGAGGCGTCTCAAAATTGCGCTTGAACCACGAGTTGACTCTTTATTAGTTTCTTGTACCTGACAAATACTCAAATAATTCCGAAATACCCGTCGTTGAAAAGCATGTTCGAAAAAAAAACCTGCTTAAGTGAAAGTAAACAGTTGAGAAACAGTTCGGATGTTTGTATCTAATTATCAGATGCGTTTCATCGTCTCTTAAAGTAACCACGGCCTCCAGTTTAGCTACTAGCCCTTGCTTTGTACATGTTAAGCCAAGAAAATGAAAAGAAATGGGTTGGGTTCACTGGCTCTTGACGGTATTACTATGTAGTTGTAACAAGTGATTATATGCGCAGTCATACCCAATAGTTATATGCATTATATATATATATATATATATATATATATAGTATATATTTACCTAATAGCTTACAGTCCCATATAATTTCATTTACGTAAGTGAGGATAGTCAAAATACAACCAAAACTGGTGACATATTACGCCTAAAAATTTCTTCATACAGTGGACTACTAGTGAAATTCAAAAAAAAAAAAAAAAAAAAAAAAAATTATATATATATAAAAAAAAAATGGGACACAAAATTATTCTGACACTTTAACTCACTCATGTTTTTGATTACGTGTTTTTTTTCCTGAGATTACTAATGCAAGCCTTTTCACACCACAGTGACCTGAACAAAATTAAGCATTGCTTGGTAATTGGTCACAAAGTCTTGATAGTTTGTAAATATTGTCAATACTAACAGTTGTCTGAAGTTTTGGTTGATTGGGTAATCTACTTACACAACAATCTTTCTATCAAAATTAGCTGAGATTATCAAGATGAATTTGTTCTACAGTTTAAAACTCTGAGTTCTTGTCATATTTTATTATCAGTTTCCTAAAACTCTAGCAGATTGTCTATTTATTTTTACAGTGAGGACTAGCAGTGCTATTTTACATTTCATTATGCGGTTTCTTGTGCCTGGACCTCTACACAACTTGAAAAACTTATAAGTGCTCAACTTTTTTGCGATCACTATTGTACGATAAAAAACGTTCGTAGAAAAAGTATACTTCTTACATTACCGACTAAAAAGTTGATACATGTTCTGGCTAGCCTAAGAGCGTCTATAAAACAATAAAAGTCTTATGTAATGTAATGCTCAATAGGGTCCGTTCCTGAGTGCATATTGCGCTAAAAGAAAAGTCCTCCAAATGCCCTCATACAAGGTCATAACGTAGCCTTACTTGTTTTGCATCTTGCTGACCCTTGCGCCCTCCGTGGTGAAAATTATTTACATTGTATGTCTTTATAACAGTCACGAGTCCTCAAGCGACCAAGAGCCTGCAGTTAGTCATATGACCAGTACTGAGTTCTTGAAAGTGCTTGTTGTTGTGAACGGTTTCAGCCTTGGTTCTCGGACCCTATCCTACTACGAAACAAACTGATATACGTCAGATAGTCACCTGAAATGGAAGACACACCAGCCTTCCATACGATAGGAAAAATAGATCAGGCGATACATGCCCATTTTGCAAACCTGGATACCATGATAACGAACTACGAAATCGTAATAAGATCAGCCCTCTAAATAGATAAACTATGAGAAACAGAAAGCATTAGTTCACCAACTTCGCGACGTTGGACACTTCATGTGGCAGGCGCAATGTCGGCTCCAAATCAAGAAAGAGAAATGATGTCTTTCACCAACTCCTGAACTGCGATACACACGGTCACGTGCCAAACAGCACACTCTTAGGGAAAAAAAAGGTACAAAAACTGTTACCCTACGTGGCAAAAAAATAATAAATAATAATAATGAAAAAACGAGGTACAATATGTAGAACTACCATTCATAATACTAAACTATGCAAGTGAGGTATGTATTAGGTACTTTTATTTAGTTGTGGCAACCTAGAGAGGGTAATTTAAGGAGTTTATTTCCTAAGGTACCCAACACCGTGAAAGCTTTTGCACCTACTTTCGCTGAGAGTGTCTAAAGTCTTATCATAACCACTAATCATCAAACCAAACAACAAAAAACTAAAAGTTAATATCGAAAGCAGCGTCACGAAACTGTTAAACAGGCTCTTAAAAATTTTTAGCTCTTTATTCTTTCAGAAATGAATTATAAAAGTTGTGAGCTTCTAATGACTCAAACTACTATGAATTCTATTAGGAGTACTTGTACGCTTATTTTAATCTTATTTTAATTTCTCTGTATCGTGTTGTTACTGGATTAAAAGAAAACATATACTCGTGTCCTCCATGAAACCAAAGATTTCTTTTCTTCAAAATGAACGCTCATCATACGGGGGGGAATGGTGGGAGACAGTCTCTTTGGATTATCTTAGTGATTGTATGTCTGTGAGCTCAGCCATGAGTGCCCCTATTGATATGACCTCCATTTTGAGGAACCACCACAGCGGATGTAAACCCTGTGTACATAAGGGGATTATTAGTACCCCAGGGTTACAACTATGGCACACATCGTATCAACTCTGGTGTGGCATAATGGGACAGCTTCTTCATTATGTGCTGCAAATCTCTTCGCACCTTTTTACTCCCAGGCGTTTGAAAGTAAGTCTCATGAGAACCCTTTACAGCTGTACAGTTCATCTTCTATTGTTATTGGAAAGAATTTGACTGCTAACATTTTAATTCGTCCATGACTGGTAATCGTTGCTCAAATGTATTTATTTATTTTAGCCTCATTTGGTTATTTATTCCCTTTTGAGTAGTAATACTAAAAAATGACCAAACCTGTTATAGCCATCGAATAGAGCTTAAGATGCATCAATCAAATAAAAAACAAATCTAAGGCGCTAGATGCCTCCTTATAGTGAATGGTAGATCGACATTCAAAAGCTAAACGGCATTAAATAAAATAGCTAGATTAAATTATAGAGCAACCTATTGAATTAATAATCAATCACTTATAAATGTATGTACAGACAAAAATGACAGCTGCCAATGACAGGAGACAGACACATTTCAATATAAGATTGAAGTGATTTCAATGCCAGTACCCTGTGCGTGACGCGCCATGTAGGCGGAGCTAAAAGCCAAGGTCACCATGCCTCGAAGCGTCTTGCTCTGTCTTCCCCAGGAGCCTACTAATACACTTTTGATGCGATTTTCGATATTTAAGTTTTGGATTATGGAACCACCTGATATGCAATTCTCAAGCATTGATTCTTCTTGTTAGAGTTTCTGGAATTTTAATGTCATTTAATAAAATGTGAAAAATTCGTGGAAAAGTTAGCTAGAAATTGGTCTTCGTAAGTACTTATTTTCATTGATCATTTTGAGCGCCATAAAAGCATCATATATGATTTTCTGCAATGTTGGATTATTTTGTTGTTTGAAATCACCTTTACAAGAATTTCTTGAAAAGTCTGATATTTCTCTTACTCTGCTTTTATAAACACCAGAAGTAAAGCATTAGTTATTGTCCGGCTTTATACTACTGTGCTATAACTACGGCCACACTGATTTACACCTGTACATAAACTCTCTGAGACCCGAGACTAAATTAAATATCTTATAATTATATATTAAATATATCCGAAATCAAAAGGAGCACGTTTGAAACATCACCGAGCAAAGCGAACGAAATTTTTATTTTGTTTTTATATTTTTTTTTTTTATAGAACAATATTTCTGAGACTCTGCAAACATACTGGCTTGGGTTTCACGATAACGCTGTTTCTTAGCACTCTACGAAGACTCTAAAGGTATGCCTTAACTAAAGTTGTACCTGTTCTCAGCGTGTTCCCCGAAATATACCTTAGGAGGCTGCTTACCCAGACAGCAACCAGTGTTGGCCCAGATCCGCCCAAAACCTGCCCGTGTGAAATCTATGCGGGCAGGTTTGGGGCGGATCCCTGGGCCAACACTATGTGGGGGGGTGCTGTCTGGGTGAGGTATACCTTCTTATACGTGCGACATTATCAGGTGCTGTCCATCGCAGTGGTGCTGAATTGGTTGAATCAATGGCTCGAGAATCGATTATTCATTCTATGCAGGCGCTGGTTCAGTACGTTATGTGAGAAAGCGCTGTGTTCTTTATAAAGAAGTGTTGATTTTAACTAAAGACACGGAACTCTTTCCTGTAAGAGCAACAAACTTGTTTTTAAGTTTTAACTTTGCGCTTTGCAACATACATGACGTCAGGGAAGAAAACCGAGAAAGAAAAATATATTCCAAGAGCACCTCCCAGTGGTCACCACATAAAATACAAGCGGGAAAAAAAAATATATGAGGCACTGCTTAATAAGTTAACAGCTTTTAACAAAAAATAAAAAATAAAAGAACCGGCTTAAAGAAAACCATTCTGGCGAGAGTGCTTTCCAACAAGAAAGCTTAAATCGCATTGATCAGGGCTCACGGATAATATAAAAATAATCCAAATTTACAACTAAAGCCAGCCCTGATATGTTTCATGTAATTTCGAAATGTGAGAACCTGCAACCTCTTGCCCAAACCTAGCATGCGATATCACTAAATAGCAGTATGTCTTCACTGGCCTTCCAAAGGGTCATTTATATTATCATAATATATTTCCCACAGTGGCTTAAGTTTACTCTACAAGCAGGGTTGATGACAGTACACAAATGTTTTAGTCTTTGATTTAGCAAAACAATTCACACCGATTGCATAGTTTGGCCAAACTCCCCACCACCACATCCTTCCCTTTAAATAAACTCACAAGCCTTTACAGCCTTATGGTTTGCAAGCTGATATAGGCTGAGAACATTTCTGGAAACACGATATTAACGATAAGGTGCAGCTTAAAAACCTTAACAGCTTAAGAAGGTTTCGTTAACTCAGCCTAGCTTTATTAGCAGTATGACATTTAGGGTCCATTATTTATCCATTATTTAATATAGGCCTAAAGTGTATTTCAGAGTATGGATCGAAAAAACTGTTCAGTATAATTCAGTAATTCTATGATGTTTATTCCTTGTATGCTTAATATAGAATCGATTATAGTTGACTGTGGCCTATATTAACATTTCAGTTTTTGAATAACATTGAAAAGTCTCTATCAGTCTGTGAATGAAACATAAGGTCATGTATTTGGTATTGCGTCAGATCACTGTGCAATATAACGCCCTCTGTGATAAAAGCTAATAACAAAAAACTTCAGTCCCGGTCTAAACTGGTTAACGTTGTTTAATCTGTAACGATCCACTGCATAACTTTGGCTACATTTGTAGTTTAACTAAATGTATGACAGTACACAGCTAAACTGTGCATTTAAATGATTTAAAAGAACCTGCAGCAGAAAGAAAAAATGCCCTGCTGTGTGTAAAGCCTGCTGTGTGCAGAGTTTTTGAGGAAGCATGTATCACTGTGCATGGAGTGACCACAATGAAACATTTCACTTTATAAACCCCAATAAAATAGGATACTTTTGTTGGATTTTTGCCTCAGCTGAATTATGGACCCTGGTTGCACATAATTTGTTTGGGGTTTCACAGTTCACATAGTTTAATCAGATGTATATGAATATATAGCGTGCTTCCTGTTTTAAGTTATCATTGACATTGGGATAGTCGGAACCTCTCTCCCTGAGTCACTCTTTCACAGTGTCTGAGAAATAAAAAGCTACACACTGTATCAATTAGGGTTAAGAGGAATTGTTGTCAAACATACACCATGCACGAAACGTATTCTTCATTGCAAAAACAATTCAGTACTAAAACTCTTAAGTATTTGCTTTATATCCAAATGGCGACTTTTATTTGGCCAGGCAGTGTATTTGAAACATTTTCTTTGCAACGGTGATCATATCATATACAATTTTTTGTTGTTTTTGTTATTATTTAATTGGAAAGTATAACCACATTTTCAAAACTTGCTATTTCAGGCATAATACTAAATAACGACATTGAGAAGTCATTATGAAAATGTAGCGATCACTAACTCCAAGTCAGATAAATGTGTGTGCTTGTGATACCAGGGTGTTTTGTTTTTGTAATGGACTGTCGGGGGGGGTGTCTGTGTATACTGGGGTCATGGGGCACAGTATTTCAACCCATTACAAAAAGCTCAGAAGCATCTGTAAATTAATGATCAGTGAATCCATCATGTGCAATCAAATAGATTTTTTTTCTATCATCATTTTTCACCTTAAGACTTCATACAGTAAAATATATTAAAAAGAGACTATTAAAATTCTGTATGTATTACATGCCCATAAGACTACACTACAGTGAGACACACACTGCCATCGTATGTAACCATTTGCACTTTTAAATCTTATACAAACACAAAACAGTAAGATTAGGGCTTTATAATAAATCTTACATTTAACGCAGGACTGCTTTTATCCAAAGCGACTTACAGTGCATTTAGGCTAACACGTTTTTTTTGACCTAACATGTGTTCCCTGGGAATTGAATCCACAACCTTTTGCGCTGCTAACGCAATGTTCTAACCGCGCCACTGAGCCACAAGAACGAACAATACAATACATGAACAATATTGCACAACGATGTTACGGGGGAAACCTTACTATGATATGAAGAGTCACTATTTGTACAATGTGACAATTCTGTTTAATTTTGTTGGGCATTTGAATATTATTAAGTTGGCTTGAAAAAGACACGCTAGTTACTTGCTAATCAGGCTAGAAACATGCTTTTAATATGGTTTTAAAGTGGTTTTGGAAAGTTTCACGTTGGTCTTAGCTGGTTTTTACCTGTTTTTACTGAATCAACTGGTTTTAGCTGGTTTTAGCTGAATTAAACATAGAAACATGCTAACGACATGCTAGTAGGTTAATTGCTAATCAGGCTAGAAAAACAGGTTTTTTAAAACATGGTTTTAAGTGGTTTTGGCCACTGTCACGCAGGTCTTAGCTGGTTTTATTAAGCTGTTTTTCTAACTGAATCAACTGTTTTAGCTGGATTACCATAGAAACATGTTAACAACTTGCTAGTAACTTGCTAATCAGGCTAGATACATGCTTTTAAACGTGGTTTTTAAAAGTGGTTTTTGGCCACTGTCACCACTGGTCTTAGCTAGTCACTTGCTAGTCATGCTAACAACAGGCTAGTCACACTTGCTAATCATGCTAATTGCATGCAAGTTACTTTTTAAACATGCCGAACAAACATGCTAGTAACTTTTTAATCACGCTAATAACATGCTAGTCACTTGCCTAGTCATGTTAGCAACATGGCTAGTCACATGCTTATCATGTTAACAACATGTTAGGCACTTGCTATTATACCAACAACACGCTAGAGACATGCTAGTCACTTGCTATCATGTTAACTGCATGCGTAGTCAATTGCTAATCACGTTAACAACATGCTTTTGTCACTTGCTAATCATGCTAATGACATGGTAGTCACTTGCTAATCATGCTAACAACATGATAGTCGCATGCTAGTCATGCCAGTAAAACATGCTAGTCACTTGCTAATCATGCTAATTACATGTTAGTCACTTGCTTATAATGTTAAACAACATGCTAGTATACTTTGCTAATCAGGCTAATAACATGCTAGTCACTTTCTAGTCATGCTAGCAACATCCCAGTCACTTGCTAAACATGTTAACAACATGGCTAGTCACTGCTAATCATTCTAACACACATGCTAGTGACATGCTAGTCACTTGCTAATCATGCTGGAAACTTGCTAATGACATGCTAGTCACTTGCTAGTCATGCTGGAAACATGCTAGTGGACATGCTAGCTTCAAAACTTTCTGGCTAGGCTTTTTCAAGCCAGCTTAAAGTTTGACCAACAGACTTTACTAAATCTAGTTGCATATTAGTGTGGGTATTTTAATGCATCTTTCCCTAGGAATGCCATCATCTTATCTTATTTCCTGTCAAACAACAGTTCCACTTAAACCTTATCTATATGAAACTTCATTCACACTAACTGACACTATTAGAAACATCACCACCGCAGAACAGACACATAAAAGTTTAGTTTACAGTAAATGAGGAGATTGTTCTATTATATTCTGATAGCATTTTGCTTTATCTTTATTCTGTGTCATATGAGCTCAAGTCAAACTGAAATGGCTGTTTATGTAAAACAGTTTTTAACAGATCGGATAGATGCTTCCACCCAACAGCGCAGGTGTTTCCTGTGATACCGTCAGAATCAAACCTGTTGAGCTCTTGATTGAACTGTTCAAAATAACCCTATGTGCTTTTTCTTCTCTAGATGCACTCTGACGTTTGGTGTTTAACAAGTAGCCTTGTTATTTTATATATTTTGCATCAAACATTTAATATTTACTTAAAACACCTTACTCTTGTAATTTCATCATGCAACATAAGCACTCAAAAGAAATGTGTATCATTTGCTTTCATAAAAGTTTATTACTTGATTCCATTGTGGACATTGTTCATATGTTCATGTTAATTTAAAATTACCCCATAGACTTAACTTTAACATGTAGTAGAGAGATAGAGAGAGAGAGAGAGACACCAGAGAAGAGAGAGAGAGGAGAGAGAGAGAGAGAATAGAGTGTCACATGTCAAATGAACTCAAAAATAATCTTTTCAGAATTAGATGGCAAAAGCACACATGCAAGAATATAGGCATATCTATGAGCAATATCAAACGAGTCGCCATCAGGGGCATGTTTAGAGTTTTGATGGGTACTAAGCAAGAAGCTGTGTGCTTAGGGAAAACCCATCCAGTGGCAGTCCCGTTCCCCCGTGGGTCCCCCGTGGGTTGCATGTTGCCTAAACATGCTATTGATACACTGTAAAAGGAGTGTAGTTTTAAAAATGTAGAATATTGTAAAAACTTTACGGAAACCAATTTTAATGCATAGCGTTGCAACAGTTCCCATACTATTGGGACAATAATGTGCTAGTAGAACAAGTTTGATTCCATGTTTAATGTTTTAATTTGATCAGAGATTTAATTGTTCTATTGATTACAATTCTTTAATAACAGAATTCTCCTATTCATTTTATTAATGTTTAGAGCAACCATCTAGTGGCAAGATTGAGATTGATGTTACGTTGTAATTGGGATTTCTGGTGTTCACGTGAATCAGGAAATAGTGAGTGCTCCATGCAGGCAGCTGTAACAATGGCTCTCTTTAGTTGTCGTATATTTCTGTAATCTGTAACCTTGCAACAGCATCGCTTTTTCACTCCATAACCCAAGACCATTAAACCTGTGGCAAACAAACTTCTTGTCTTCAGAGTTGTGTGAGGGAAAGGGAGTTTATCTGACTGTCAAAACAAAAACTAAAGCTAATGTTGAGGACAGTACAGTGAAAAAGTGGACTGCAAAAAACATTTTTACAGCAGCAGTTTGTAAATGCAGTATAGTTTTGCACTATGGAGTCCACACCCTCGCTCCGAAAACGATATCTTATTCTTGTCTGTCCACGATCGGGCAGCTCTTCTACGAAGCGCCGCCAGCTGCTAGGGCCAGAGCAAAAGCTGAAGCAGCCAAGGCACGTTTGATGTTTGCAGATGAAGAGGAAAGAATAAAGGTGGAGAAAGCCAAATTGGAGGCAAAAATGGATAAAATGGTGTTAGAGAGAGAAACTGCCGCAGGCCGTGAGCCGAAGCAGAGGCTCTAGAAGTGGCTGTTGACACCATTCGTCCTATAGTAAATGCGAAGCCTCAACTGGAAACAGCTCCTGCTGATGTTATGCATCGGACAAATGAATATGTTGAACAGATGAGTCTACATGCAGTTACAGAATCGGGATCAAAAGCGAGCCACTCCCTTTCAGAAGAGATCGTAAAGCCTCACACAGAGTTTCTAGTCACAAATTCTGTTTCAGCTACACGTCTCAAGTCAGAGAGTGTGTTCAGACGATGCTGAATTCTATCATATGCGATAAAAAGAGATTCTGCTCAAAACCGTTAACAATTTACATCAGGCATGAATCATCCTTTTAGTAACATGCCAGATGTTAGCCAGCGCAGACGACAGGGACACATTTCGCTCAAAGTGGGATGCCATCTTTACCAATGGCAAGTCAAACACATCAGTGACAAAACAAGACAAAATAGATATTTCAGACTTTGTCAGATATTTAGCTCGCCGTGAACTTGTTAACACTGGTTAGTACAGTTCAATGACAAACGGGGAAAGCATCAGAGCCTTTCAATGGTCCCTTTCAAAATGCTGTAAAAGGATTAAAAATTTGACAGCCAATGAAGAAATGGACTTGTTAGTAAAATGGTTGGGAAAAGAAATCAGCGCTAAACACGCTAAAAGCATGAGGTCAGTACACATTAATCAGCCATCAAAGGGCCTTGACCTGATATGGACTAGACTGGAAGAGTGTTACGGGTGCTCCAGAGGTTATTGAAAGAGCACTTTTTAGTTGTGTTGAAAATTTTCCTAGAATTTCAAGCAGAGATTACTCAAAGCTTCATGAGTTGCCAAGTTGCCATTTAATCTGCATGAAAAGTGGGCTGTCATATGGAGCTGGTTACAAAGAGTGGTATGGTGTTTCGTTTCCCCCTTTTGAGGTCTTGGTTGACTTCATAAGTCAGCAAGCTAGAATAAGGAATGATCCAGCTTCAACTTCTTATGTCAAACAGATTCACTTCATAAAGTAGGACAAGGCTAGCTGGAAGCAAAGCAAGTCTAGAGATGTCTCAGTTAATAAGATAAATGTGTCTTCCCCTGTATATTTAGACACCGATAAAGATGAAAGAAAAACTGAGGATGCAGAAACAGACTTTGTCCATTCACAAAAAGTCCTCACTTAGGAAATGCCGTTCCTTCCGTGAGAAGCCTTTGAAGAAGAACGTTTGGCATTTTTAAAAGAAAAGAGAATCTGTTTCAAGTGTTGCTTAGCCCACAACACACACAGCTAAAAACTGCAGATTTATGACAAAATGTTCTGAGTGTGGAAGTGAGAACCATATTTCTGCACTACACCCTGGCCCAGCTCTGAAAGCTCAAGGAGTGGTCTCCTCACCACAGGATGGCGGGGAGGAGGTTTCCGTACCACCAACAGAAGTGGAAGCTCATTGCACTGAGGTTTGCAAAGGTGACCTTAGTAATAAGTTCATGTTCAAAAATCAGTTTGGCAAAAGTCTATCCCACAGGAGGGAAAAAACAATGAAAGTTTATGTGATTCTTAATGAGCAGAGCATCAGGTCATTAGCTCGCTCTGAGTTCTTTGATGCCTTCAAAGAAAATGCCCCAGCTTCTCCATATACCCTCAGAACTTGTTCTGGAGTGACAAATTATTGGTCGAAAAAGCATCAGGGTACCAAATCGAGTCAGTAGATGGAAATGTAATCCTCTCCCTACCCAGTTTGTTAGAGTGTGTAACAAACATTCTTGGCAATAGGGTAAGAGATTCCCACACCCAGTGCTGCTTTCCATCACTCTCATCTGGAGCCTATAGCTCCATTCATACAGAGTTGGAGGCAGATGTTCCCATCATGATTCTTCTCGGTCGTGACATTATCAGAGTCCATAAAGTGCGTCGCCAGGTAAAATGGTCCTCATGACGCTCCTTATGCACAGAAGCTTGACCTAGGATGGGTGATCCTTGGCAATGTTTGTCTGAATGGCATTCACAAGTCAACAGCTGTGAGTACAAAAGACACAAAAAAGAACAATGTCCCTCCATCTTTGATCCCTGCCCAAATGTTTTCATGTGAAAGAGAGAAACAGTAATGGCCAGAGAAATAACAGTGGAATATGTTCTATGGAACAAACTCGTTTATAATCACAAACGTGACCAGTTTGGACAGGAAGTGTTTTAAGGTTACTTGTGATGACAACAAAGTTGCCACATCTATTGATGACTTGTCGTTTCTTCACATTATGGAACAAAAGCTGAAGAATGATGAAAGCAACAGCTGGGTAACTCCGTTGCCTTTCAGAGCTCCAAGGTGTAGACTCCTTAACAACAGATGTCAAGCCATGAAAAGGTTGTCGATCTTAAGACGTAATCTAGAGAGAAACCCAGAGATTAAAACAGCACTTTTTTACATTATGGGCAAAGTCTTTAGTAACAATCATGCTGAAGAAGCTCCCCCTTTGTTGGAAGGAGAAGAGTGCTGGTATTTGCCCCTCTTCGGGGTATATCACCCTAAAAAAACCTGGGAACATAAGAGTGGTTTTTGACTCTAGTGCTCGTCATGAGGGTTGTCTCGCTGAATGATGTCTTTTATCCGGGCCAGACATGAACAACACCCTTCTAGGGGTGCCCATGCGATTTCGCAAGGAAGCCAGTAGCCATAACAGCTGACACTGAACAAATGTTCTACTGTTTCTTAGTAAGAGAGGACAACCGCAAATTCCTAAGGTTTCTGTGGTTCCATAATAATGACCCATCTGAAGACATTATTGAGTATCGCATGTGGTGAGTCCATGTGTTTGGCAACAGTCCCTCCCCCGCTGTAGCCATCTATTGTCTTAGACAATCTGTCAAAGATGGTGACCCGGATGTCAAGAACTTTGTGAACCACGATTTTTATGTAGAAGATGGGTTGAAGTCTTTTTCCTACAGCCAAGGCAGCAGTAGACCTGCTCAAAGACACACAGAGGACTCTTGCTGGTTCCAACTTACGCCTTCACAAGATAGCTTTGAACAGCAAAGAAGTTCTAAAGGCCTTGCCATCTCAAGATCATGCCAGCAATCTTTAAAAATTTTAGACCTTGGCTCTGACATGCTGCCTACGCAACACAGTCTGGGACTGAATTGGAATCTGAAAACTGACACCTTTGTTTTCGAAATCGCTACTGAAGCAACACCCCTTTACTCGTCAAGGTGTTCTATCAACTGTTAATAGCATATTCGATCCCCTTGGGTTTGTTGCCCTAGTTACAATCCAGGGAAAATCAATAATGAGAGAGCTAAATAATCAGAATGATGACTGGGACACCCCCCTTCCCAAAAGAAAAAAAAGGAGGGACAAATGGAACATGTGGCGACATTCGCTTAAGGATTTAAGTAATCTCCACATTCCGAGATGCTACACCACAACATATCACCTTCTACAGCAATGCAAAGGGAGCTATTGTCTTCTCTGATGCATCAACATAAAGCAATTGCTGCAGTAGCTTACATTAGACTGACAGATTCATGTGGAGTCAGTCATGTCGGCTTCATCATGGGTAGAGCAAAACTCAGTCCAGAGCAAACAGTTCCCTGTCTTGAGTTGTGTGCTGCAGTTTTGGCAGCAGAATTGGCTGTTTATTGCTTCAGAAATTGACATGAACTTGGATAAAACTACTTACTTTACTGATAGTAAGGTAGTGCTAGGCTATATACAAAATGAAACACGACGCTTCTATGTATTTTGTCAGCAATCGAGTCCTTCGGATTCGTAAGTCTTCTCATCCAAATCAGTGGAAGTATGTGCACACAGCTGAGAACCCAGCAGACATTGCAACAAGGTCTGTCACTGCTGCTCATCTCCAAGACACCAACTGGTTTTATGGACCAAAGTTTCTTCTAAACAACCCTCAGACTCTACATGAAGAGAACACAATATGAGCTTGTCAATCCTTCTTTAGATGCAGAGGTATGTCACTGAAGTCTCCACATTGAGCACTACATTAATGAGTAAAAAATCTTTGAACACAATGCGTCTCTAAGTTCTCCACTTGGAAGTCCAGCACTCGTGCCATTGCACGTCTTCTTCATATATCTCGACAGTTCCATACAGGTTTTACAACAAAAACACCAAGTTGCAAGGGCTGGGCATTACTGTTCCAATGCTCCAACAGTTGAAGAACTCTTATGTGCTGAAAAAAATTATCATCAAAGCAGAGCTTGGAAATAGGAAATAAGCTCTCCAGGAAAAGCCCTCTCAAAGGCTAGACCCTTTCATAGATGTTGATGGCCTGCTACGAGTAGGAGGACGCTTAACAGAAGCGCAGATTGAACTTGAAGTAAGAAAGGCCCTGATCATCCCTGGTAAACATCACATTGCAGCACTTTTGGTCAAACATCACCATGAAAAGAGTGCAGCACCAGGGACGACATTATACAGAGGGTGCTGTGCGAGATGTGGTTATTGGATAGTTGGTGGTAAGAGGCGAGTTTGTAGTGTCATTCATGAATGTGTTACATGCCGAAAACTCAGGAAGAGCACCACAGATTCAAAAAAATGGCTGATCTTCCAGCAGACCGTGTATCCACTGATCCTCCATTTACAAATGTGGGACTAGATGTTTTCAGCCCATGGACTGTGTTGGCACGACTGACCAGAGGGTGGTCATGCACAGAGCAAAAGGTGGGCAGTATTGTTCACACTGTCTGAGTGTGAGAGCTGTACACATTGAACTTATTGAATCATTAGATACATCTAGCTTTATTAATGCCTTGCGGCGGTTTCTTTGCTGTTCGTGGACCTGTGAAAACTCATCCGCTCAGACAGAGGAACAAATTTTGTCAGTGCTTGCAGGGAGCTCAACATTTGCTCTAACACTGACAATACCACTGTTAACAAGTTCCTCTTGGGCCAAGGTTGTGTCGGCAGTTTAACCCCACCCCATGCATCTCACATGGGTGGGTCTGGGGAGAGGATGAATGGCCTTGCTAGGAGGATAATGGATTCAATGTTTCAACAGCTTGGGCCTTCAGCTCTGACACATGAGATGCTCTCCACTCTTATGGCAGAAGTCTCTGCTATAATTAATGCCAGACCCCTTGTCCCAGTGTCAACTGACCCATGTGATCCATTCATACAAACACCCAGTGCACTCTTAACCCAAAAGGTCACAATTGCACCTGTCCCAGCTGGTGATTGGGTCAAAAATCTTCACAACCGACAGTGGTGCAGGGTACAACACCTGGCACAAACTTTATGGGATAAATGGAAAAAAAGCAGAGTACCTAACGCTTTTACAACCAAAAAGGAAGTGGCCCAATAGTAAGCCTGACCTTGAACCAGGGAAGCATTGTGCTCTTAAAGGGATGAACAACAAAAAAAGGAATGAATGGTCAATGGGACGGGTCACTCAAGTCTTCCCAAGCAAGGACAATAAAGTCTGAAAGGTAGAAGTCAAGGTCTTCAAAAAGGAAGGCCCTAAGGTTTTCATATGACCTAGCACTAAGATGATCCTTCTCCTCACTCCTGAGAAACTTGACACGGTCAGTTTAAATTATCTGTGGTAGTAGTGTGTTAACCACGCCAGACGGGGAGTGTGCTGGAACAAGTTTGATTTAAACAGATTCCATGTTTAATGTTTAATTTGATCAGAGATTTAATTGTTTATTGATTACAATTCTTTTAATAACAGTAATTCTCCTATTCATTTTATTAATGTTTAGAGCACCATCTAGTGGCAAGTGTGATATTACGTTTAATTGGGATTTCTGGTGTTCACGTGAATCAGGAAGTAGTGAGTGCTGCCATGCTGGCAGCTGTAACAATGGCTCTCTTTAGTTGTCGTTTATTTCTGTAATCTGTAACCTTGCAACAGCATCGCTTTTTCACTCCATACCCAAGACCATTCAAACCTGTGGCAAAAGGAACTTCAGAATTGTGTGAGGGAAGGGAGTTTATCTGACTGTCAAAAACAAAACTAAAGCTATGTTGAGGACAGTACAAAATAAATTGTAAAATATCTAACCAGACATTTTCATATTATTGCTACAGCAAAATGCTGTTAAATGTACAGTTTTTTCTAAGTAGAATCGATATATCTTTAAAAAAAAACATCAAAAACTGCAAACTGATATTCCAAGAATTCCCTGGTGTGACACTCAACATTTGAAAGAATCTTGTTCAAATAAACATTTTCCTTAAAAGTTTTTAATATCAGTTATGTACATTTGGGTTTATTGATACATCTTCTGTTGTTTTAAATGAATGTTTATTGCATAATTTTAGTGTCTTGTGTCATTCTAGCAACCACTGCTGCCAAAGTTATTTTTGTAGCAATGAAAAAGCTATGGAGTTTTTTTTTTTTTGACAGTGTAGCTGTGCAAAATGGCTCCATATCAGCCCCAGATGTGATTCTGATATGAACCCCATGTCACATGGCTACTTGTGTAATTATTTACTGCGGTTTTCACAAAAGTTTGACAGCACACGTATGTAAATAATAAATTAGGAGTTTCTTTAAAAGAAATCTACTTCCTTCTGCCACTGATTTAAATCTCAGGTTGACAGTTTATCAGATGAGCCCAAGACTCTATTGCTAAATAGAAAAATTACTTCAGAACTAGCAAAGTAATGTTGGTCTGCTTCACTCAAGTGAACAGCTTATTGTTTTATGTAGAGGGTTATGAGAGAGAGATGTAGTGAGCTGACACCTGCATCTAATACAGCATTGATTCTTCTTTCCAGTCTCATATTCACAATAAAACATCAATTTGAATGTCTTCTGAAGAAAGAGATATCTTTGTTGTAGGATCCTTCAGCTGTTAAGAGGATTTCCCATAAAAACGCTGGTCAATGACTTTGTTGGTTGCCATCCTACAAGGTGAAACTGAAAGTAAAAAAAAAAAAAAAAAAAAAAAAAAAAATGTCCTAGTTTGCAATTTCAGTCTCTTTTAAATAAAAAAACGAATTTATAAATTCGAGGACAAGAAGCAAAAGTTGATTGTTTGTATGCATGAAGACCTATGTATGTACAGTATGAATGAATTGAATGACATGATGAACGAATGACAATTTTAATGATATCAAAACCTAAAAAAAAAAAAAAAGTGTTATTATTATTATTATTGATTAGGGGCAGATACAGGAAGGGTTTGGTTAAGTTTATTATAGCCTAAAAAAATGGTTTCACTTTTTAATATCAGTGTCTTCATATTTTGGCTAGTATAGAAAGTTATATCTTTATTGCAACATCATATTTCTGACCTACAATGGACGGCCAGCTACAGAAAGGCATGCTGAAGAGATGTTTTCACTGAATCCATTTAAAAGAAAGGTAAAATAACAAATGTTAGCTTTGAGGTTTGATCACATGAACATTGCTTCTTCTTGTGGGTTTTTGGTTAGTAAACTCAAAGGCACCAGTCACTGTGTCTACTTCGACTACTGGGGGAAAGGCACCATTTCCTCAGGTAAGATATTGTTCATACTTTCTGTTATTCCATTTTTATACAATTTTGCAGATCAGGTAAATGGACTTGCCACAAAATAACATGCAGCCCTATTTACAATTTTTGTCTTCGCTAATAGTGGGAAGGGGACGCGGTAATCGTAAACAATATCGAGTAAAACTTTCAGGTTAAAGAAAGTGCGTACTAAAACATCTCAAAACTAGTTTCGCTTGATAATGGAGGGCCTGTGGCAAGGACTGTGTAAATATACTATTAGGGTTATGGTATGACTCCTATATCATAAATCTTCTCGTTGTGACGCAAGCCTGTGACTACTGGGGAAAGGAACAATGGTGACTGTAACATCAGGTAAGGCACGATCGATTTTGTGTTTTAGTTAGAGCCATACTACAATAAATAAATAAATAAATAAAAATTAAAAATACGTGTTTAGTAGCAGACTTTTTAGTCACTATAGTTAAAAAGAGAGAGAGACGAGGGTGAAAAAAAACAACCATGGACAATGTTGGATTTCAATTATAAAATAAAAGGATTGTAGAATGGTTTTTACTGATATAAAAAAATAGATGTTTTTGTGCGCTGAAGAAATGAAAAGTACACTGTGACTAGCGCTTACTTTACTGGGGGAAGGCACGTCGGTCACAGTGACATCTGGTAAGAAGAGTCAAATTTTTTAAATCTTTCATAAACATTGACAGGTGTTTTTAAATAGAAATAGGATACTAAAAGGAAAACTAAATGACAGACGCCGCTTGTCCGTTTTTACAAGAATGAAAGTTAGACTGAAATAAAAGGAAAAATAGTTGAATTTGTGGCTTCGGAAACTAAAATAAAAGTGACATAATAGTTATTTTTGTACAATATCCATGGCTCTAAAACTGTCAGTTGGGACAATGCTTTTGACTACTAGGGGAAAGGAACCATGGTCACTGTTCTCATCAGGTAAGAAAAGCCTTCTAAAACAAAATCTGTTCTAATTACGAAAAAAAAAAAAAATTGTCACAGGTAGGCTAATTTGTCAAAAAGTTGTTTTTATATTTAAGCAATATTTAAATGGCTATTACTCTACGATTTAGGGCGATTAAAGTCGGGACATGTCTTTAGAGTTTTGCTAGAAAGCGCAAAGACTCACATTAATTATGCAATAATTCATTTTTACATAATTTGTCCGTGTACACACATTCAGAAAACCAACGAATCGGGGTGCAGGTCATTTAACAGATCCTGGGCATTTTTTGAGTTGCATTTTTACACTGCGCTCCCCTTGTACATTAACCCTTAATCTAACTGTTTGGGTGTCCCAGGGGAACCCCGCACCTGGATCTTTCTTCCAAATTTTTTAAAGATCTGGCGTCTCCTTACGTTGTTCACACCTATGATTCGTAGATGCGCGCGTCCCAGGGGACGCTCTCTGGAAACCTCCTAAAGGGCTTGACTTGCGCTTGTCCTCTCACAAATATTCGATACCACAACCTTTGCACACAACAAACTGGGCTTGATTTGCGTTCGTCTAAAGGTGTCGTAAAATTTGTTTTTACCGTTGTTAATGGTTTTGGAGGTCAAACCGACCCCCACTTGAAGGGGACCCCCATTGACAGACAACACCGGTGTGAAATCATGAAAAGAAAAAATAGTTTGTTTTGCATCATTTTGTTTGTCAAAAAAAAATAAAAGCCGCTAAATCAATACCTAAATCACTGAAAACCTTTCTAATCGAGTATCCCCCCTCGACGCTTGTCGTTCCAGGTTGGCTGGTCCTGGAGCATAAATAAAAAGTGGAAAGAACCTTTTCACAGATCATACACAAACACACACCACAAACACACACACGTATGTGACTGCAACAGGGAGAGCAATTTTTTTTAGAGAAATTGGTGAATAAAATAAAGCAAAAACACGGGCATATATCTAGAATGAAATACATTAAATCAAGGTTTTGGGTCCTGGTTCTGGAGGATAAATAAAAAGTGGACACAAAACTTTGTATCTCATACACACCAAACACCACACACACACACACACAACGTATGTGACTGCAACAGAGAGCATTTTTTTTTTATAGAAAACCGGCAAACAGAAATCAACTGAACTGGCCATAAATCTAAATAGAAAAATTTCAACAAAATGCACAATTGAACAAGTAATGTTCCCTCATCTCTCTCTTCTTCTCAACACCCACAACGACAGCAGACACACACCACCAACAGCCGACCACAGAAAGAGTAGCGAGGATAGGAGTGTGATGTGGGAAAAAGGTAGTGTATAAATGTATGTATAAACAATGGCAAAGGGCCGATAAGTTCAAACCTCATATCAGACAACATAAAACAACAAATCTAAACTTTGACAAAAATATTAGTCTGTTTTCTGTATTTTCAGAATGTTTAAATATATATTCACAAAAGTAAAATAATGTTGTTAATTCACCACGTTGTCGGAGAAGATAGTTTGCAGCCATCAAGAAACATTAGTTAGTGAAAATGCAACTGAGTCCCTATAGACCTTCGAGGGGCTAATAGTATGAGGTCATTGCACTCCGTTCTTTAATTATAAATTTCACTTAAAGTTTTTCCAAAAAACCAGCAGATGTCATGTATTCTATCCCTTAACACATAGAGCAATGCCCAAAACACAAGTTAGATTTAATTAAGATCTATATTTATGTGAGTTTTTTTTCTTTCCGAAAAAAAATACTTTTTTTATGAGCCAATTTATGGCCTAGTTAAGTAATTGTGCAGTAAATAGGTCAAAAACAAAAAAACGTTATCCTTTTGACAAACGCTGAGTGAAGGGCGTAAAATAATTCAATTAAATTTCAGTTCAAGTTTATTTGTTATTAGCGCTTTTTACGATACAAATCATTGCAAAAGCAACTTTACAGAAAATTACAGTTTCTACAATATTTAGTAGTAGCTTATCAGTGGTGACTGTCAGTTTATGTGGCATATGGCAGAAATGTCCAGAAAAATCAATAAAAGACGTAAACAAACAGACGATTAACACTATGAACAGCAATTTATGCAATCAAACTTATAGCAAAATGGGTAGTTCTCTATGTTGTCTCTGGGTAGTAGCATCTGAGGTACTCTGAGAGGGGTTGGCATCACCTCTTCTCAGGTGTTCTCGATCCAGACTGACGCTTGTGTAAATCCTAGTTATCACAGGATGTCATCTCGTGGCAAAAAAAGAGAAACAAATATAAAGACATAATTAGCGTAGCTGCTGTTCCAGCCAAGTAAAATTAATAGATTTACCCAAGCTAAAGAATAATAATGCTTATTTGAGATCAGAGTATAACTGCAGTCCAAAATTTTGAGATGCATATTGGCATGCTTGGCCAAAGAGGTGTGTTTTTAATCTAGATTTAAACAGAGGAAGTGTGTCGCTGAACCTGACCGAACATATTATCAGGAAGCGCATTCCAGAGGTGTGGGAGCCAAAATGCGAAAAAATCTCTACCTCCTTTTAGGGACTTTGCTATCCTAGGTTACTATCAAAGAAGTCCAGCATTTTGTGACCTTAGGGAGTGTGAATGGGTTGTAGCGTGGTAGAAGGACTAGTTAGGTCCGCAGGGAGTAGAGCTTTATCTTTATTTATATAGCTCTTAAACAAAAAAAGATTGCGTCCAAAGCATCTGAACAACATTAATTAGGAAAACAGTGTGTCAATAATGCAAAAATGAGAGTTAAAGGCAGGTCATCATTGAATTCATTGATGTAATCATGCAGCTCAGTTCAGTTTAAATGGTATCTGTGCAATAATTTGCAAATCAAGTCAACAGTAATCGCTGTAAATGAAGTCGTCCCAACTAAGCAAAGCCAGAGGCGACAGCGGCAAGGAACCAAAACTCATCAGTGAGAGAAGGGAGAAAAAACCTTGGGAGAAACCAGACTCAGTCGGGACTGGGCCAGTTCTCATCTGACCAGACGAAACCAGCCGTTCATTGTCCAGGCTGCAGCAAGTAAGATTGTACAGAAGAATCATCTGTTCCTGTGGTCTTGTCCCGGTGGTCGTCTGAGACAAAGTCTTTTAGAGGGATCTGTCCTCTGGGTCTCTAGTCACTGGTCTCCGCTGTCTTTCGAGCTGTAGAGGGTCCTTTTCTCGGTGCATAATCCACCATCTGGGCTGGATAAATACTGGATCCGGGGTGACTGCAGTGACCCTCTGACTTGGATACAGACGGAATCTGGTGGCTACGGTGACCTCGGAAATAAGGGAAAAACAGACTAATATGAGCGGAGATGCCCATTCTTCTAAGGAGTTGTAGCAAGTACATCGGGTGTTATGGGAAGTGTTCCCGGTTTGACGGTTTACCTAATTAATGCATGCCTAAAAAATCCTTTAACGGATTTGGATATTAGAAGTGTATTAGTTATGTTAGGTGTAAGCCAGGTTAAAGAGATGGGTCTTAATTCTAGATTTTTAACTGCAAGAGGTGTGTCTGCCTCCCGAAACAATGTTAGTAGGTTTCTATTCCAGAGTGTTGGGCGCGCAAATAGGAGAAAGGATCTGCCGCCCGCAGTTGACTTTGATATTCTAGGTATTATCAAATTGCCAGAGTTTTGAGAACAGAGCGGACGTGGCAGGATATACTGTAACAAGAGCTCGTTCAAATACTGAGGGTGCTAAACCAATTCAGGGCTTCATAAGTAATAAGCAATATTTTAAAATCTATACGATGTTTGAATTGGGAGCCAGTGCAGTGTTGACAGGGGACGGGCTAATATGATCATACTTCTGGGTTCTAGTAAGAACTCTAGCTGCCTGCATTTTGGACTAACTGGAGTTTGTTTACTAAGCGTGCAGAAAAACAAACCCAATAGAGTATTACAATAGTCTAACCTTGAGGTCTAAAACGCATGGATTAACATTTCTGAATTTGACATTGAGAGCATAGGCCATAATTTAGCTATGTTTTTGAGATGGAAAAAAAAGTGCAACAGTAGTTTAACAAATGCTAGAAACGTGGCCTTTCTACAAGGAAAGGTTGCTATCAAATAGCACACCTAGGTTCCTAACTGATGACGAAGAATTGACCAGAGCAGCCATCAAGGCTTAGACAGCGTTCTAGGTCATTACATTGCAGAGCTTTTTAGGCCCTATAATTAACACCTCGTCTGTTTTTTCAGAATTTAGCAGTAAGAAATACTTCGTCATCCAGTTTTTTTATATCGACTATGCATTCCGTTAGTTTTTTCAAAATGGTATGTTTAGCCAGGCCTCCGCGAAGAAATATAGAGATGAGTATATCAGCATAACAGTGAAAGCTACACACCGTGTTTCCTGATGATATCTCCCAACGGTAACATGTAAAGCGTGAAGAGTAATGGCCCTAGTACTGAGCCTTGAGGTACTCCATACTGCCCACTTGGGAACGATATGATACCTCCTTCATTCACTGCTACGAATTAATGGCGGTCATATAAGTATGATTTAAACAATGCTAATGCACTTCCATTAATAACAACAAAGTGTTCTAGTCTATGCAAAAGAATAGTGTGGGCTCAATAGTGTCGAACGCAGCATCTAAGATCCAATAGCACTAATAGAGAGATACAAACCACGATCAGATGATAAGAGCAGGTCATTTGTAAACTCTAAGGAGAGCAGTCTCAGTACTATGATTACGGTCTAAATCCTGACCTGGAAATCCTCACAGGATGCCATTTTTCTCTAATAAGGAATATAATTGTGGAGGATAATACCTTTTCTAGTATCTTTGAAAGAAAAAGGGAGATTCGAGATCGGTCTATTCAAAAGTTGTGGTTTTTTGACTTAATCAGAAAGCAATTCTCGAGGAGGCTTAATAACAGCCAGTTCGAAGGATTTTGGGACATACCCCTAATAACAATGAGGAATTAATAATAGTCAGAAGAGGATCTATGCTTCCTGGAAGCACCTCTTTTAGGAGCTTAGATGGAATATGGTCTAACATACATGTTGTTGGTTTTTAGATGATTTAACAAGTTTAGACACATTCTTCCTCTCCTATAGTAGAGGAAGAGTGGAACTGTTCCCCAGGGGACTATAGTGCACTGTCTGATGTGATACTGTAGCTGATGGCTGCGGTCATGGTTACAATTTTTTATCTCTAATAGTATCGACTTTAGAAGTAAATAGTAGTTTCACATTACTGCTGTGATTGTTGAGAAATGTCAACACTTTTTGTGCTTTATTTTTCGTTAATTTAGCCACTGTATTGAATAAATACCTGGGGTTATGTTTGTTTTCTTCTAAAAGAGACGAAAACAGTAATCAGATTTAGCCGTTTTAAATGTTTTTCTGTAGATAGGTTACTTTCCCTCCAAAAGCAATACAAAATACGTCTAGTTTTGTTTTCCTCCAGCTGCGCGCCATTTTCCGGGCTGCTCTCTTTAGGCTGCAAGTGTGCTCATTATACCACCGGTTGTCAGTACGGTTTTTCCTTAACCTTCCTTAAGCATAAAGGAGCAACAAACTGTATTTAAAATGCTAGAAAAGATGAAAGTCCATAGTTTCTGTTACATCATCAAGTTGTTCTGAGGTTTTGGATATGCTAATGGAATTGGGATACATCAGGAAGATTACTTACAAAGCAGTCTTTTGTGATAGAAGTGATGGTTCTACCATACTTGTAACAAGAAGTGGAATTTTACAGTTTTTAGCTATGTATGAATTTGCACAAAACTAAATAATAATCTGAGATATCATCACTTGGCTGCATAATTTCAACACCATCAACATTCAATTCCATGTGACAGTATTAAATCTAGAGTATGATTTCGACAATGAGTAGGGTCCTGAGACGTGTTGTCTAACCCCAATAGTTTAGAATGTCTATAAATGCCTGATCCCAATGCATCTTTTTCATTATCAACATGGATATCAAAATCACCAACAATTAAAACTCTTATCTGCAGCCAGCACCTAACTCGGATGTAAAATCAGCAAAAGTCTTTAATAAAGTCTGTATGGTGCCCTGGTGGCCTGTATACAGTAGGCCCGTACAAACATCACAGGGGATTTATCATTAACATTTGTTTCTCTGGATAATGTTATATTTAAGCACCAATACTTCAAACGAGTTATACTTGAAGCCTGCCCTCTGAGAAATCCTGAAAACATTGTTATATAAATTGAAGCAACACCCCCCCCCCCCCTTTACCTTTGGAGTGGCTGATGTTTATAACAGATATATCTTGGGGTGTAGACTCATTTAAAATAATGTAATCATCAGGTTTTAGCCAGGTTTCTGTCAAACGAGTGCATCTAGATTATGATCAGTGATCATCTTATTTACAAAAAGTGCTTTGAGTTAGAAAGGGACCCTGATATTCAATAAGACCAAAGCTTTTATCATTTGTTTATCCATATTGCATCTGTTTTTTATTTGTTGAACCTCAATTAAAATTGTTGCTCTTAAATGGTTTGGACGTTTTTTGTATTTTCTATCCCGGGGAACAGACACAGTCTCTATAGTGTGATATCTTTCTAGGTGAAAGAGTCCTCTATGTGCATGAGAATTAACTGACTTCTGTGACTGGAGGAGGCTAGCAGACGGTCGGTTTAGCCAGTCTGTCTGCTTGTGCCTGACCTGGGCCCCAGTTAGTCAAGTACAAACTCTAGACTATGTGCCATATTTCTAGGTCAGGTCCCCGGCACCACCCCAGGAGGGATGAAGACCATCTCTTTTCAACAGGTCAGGTCTGCCCCGAAAAGCTGGGGGTGGCGTCCAATTGTCTATGAAACCTATGTTATCTGTGGGCACCACTTAGACATCCAGCCATTAGGGTGATGACAATCTGCTATGTATCTCATCACCACGTTAAGCAGGGAGGGGACCAGAGCATATTACAGTGTCTGACATCATGCTTGCAAGTTCACACACCTCTTCAATGTTATTTTTTGTGATCTCCGACTGGCGAAGTCGAATATCATTAGCGCCGGCGTGAATAACATCTTACTGTATTTATGTTTAGCATTAGCCAGCACTTTTAAATTTGCTAAGATGTCAGGCGCTCTGGCTCCCGGTAAACATTGGACTATGGTGGCTGGTAGTGTCTATTTTCACGTTCCGTACAATAGAATTGCCAATAACTAGAGCACTTTTATCAGGTTTCTCAGTGGTTGCTTCACTTGAGTGGGGAGAACCTGTTTAATGTTTTGATTGGAACGGAAGAGTGGTGTTTAGACCCACGGACTATGCCGCCTCACAGTCACCCAGTTGCCCTGCTGCAAAGGCCCTGTTACCGAAAACCCGAACAATGTACAGGACTCCCTGAGCTAGACGCATTCAAAGCCTTATCTAGAGCCCTCACATTCTTACTGTCCTCAATTAAAGTTTGGATGTGTGTCTCTAATTCTGAAATCTTTCTCCGTCAGCTAACTATTTCCCTGCATTTATCACATGTGAATCCCTCATCACCGACAGAGATAGATAAACTATACATGTGGCACGCACTGCAAATAACAATAGCAGGCGAAGCCATTACTCACCGTGCTTGATGAAAGATTCTTACCACAGTTTGTTTGATGAACTTGTGAAAACCGGAGAGAGAGAGAGAGAGGAAGCGAGAGAGAGAGGAGAGGAGGAAAGAAAACAGCGATAGGCACAATGGAAACGCTAATGACAAGGCTAACGAGTGCTAACGCGATGCAGGTGCACTGCACTCACGGATTTAAAAATAAAAGTGAACGATCAAATTAAATCAGATTAGATTGATAGATATATCAGAAATATTGTGGGAATTAAGTTATATTTTATCACTTAAACAACAGAGAGTGATAGTAATATAAAGATTGTACAGAAAAACAAAGCTACACGGAGCTACGATCACAAAACAGCCAGCTGGGCTAAGCCATTAAGGGGCCTATAAGTAGTAATAATATTTTTTTGTAACTGATACGGAACTTAATAGGTAGCCAGTACAGAGACTGTAAAATTGGTGTAATATGATCATATTTTCTTTACCTGGTAAGGACTCTAGCCGCTGCATTTTGGACTACCTGTAGCTTGTTTATTGAGGATGCAGGACAACCACCTAGCAGGCATTACAAGTAGTCCAGTCTAGAGGCTCATGAACGCATGAACTATGCTTTTCTGCATCAGGAACAGGTAACATGTTTCGTAGCTTGGCAATGTTTCTAAGATGGAAGAATGCTGTTTTTTTTTTTTTTTTATTTTTTTTTTTTTATCACCAGCCACAAAGGAAGAGGCCTGTACAGATGTTGAGACAGGAGCTTTTCAAACATGGATTCAACCTTCTTATATTTTTCTTATCCTATGATACAAGCGCACTAGCACAGCAAATATGTAGTCCATGTAGTGTAGATAAAAATGCTATGAAATTTCTCTTCCAGATGTAAATGAAAGGCAAGATCAATAACTCAAGATAAGTCATATATACAGCAAACACACACACACACACACATGTACTTGTTTGTTACATTGTGACCAAATGTAAAAACTGAAATTTTTTTGACAGCCTAAGTTCCACACGATGAAGAAAAAAAAAGTTAAATGATGTTTATCTGAAAGTGTTACAATGCAAACAGGTTTTCTGAAAGGGTTAGGGTTGGGTTAGGGGATATAAATTATAGTTTGGTCAGTATAAAAGTCAAAAGAATAGTCTATGGAAAGTCCCCACAATGTATACGAACACACACCGTTATCAGAAAAGTTTGTTTGCAGTTTTTAAGTTTTAAAGGGGCAATTTTATTTTTTTTATCATGGGTTATAGCAGTTGTTGTATAACAATTTTTATTTTGTTTAGATATACACAATATATAAAACAAAACTCCCTGTTTTAAAAATTGCATTTTCATTAGTATATTTGTGCATCTACAGCTGAATGTGTTTTATAATCAATAGAGAACACACCTATAGATTTGATGTTAATATTTACTTTAAATAAATGCATTACTAGACAAAATTGCAATGCTTCATTTGTAGTGAAGTTGAAGTGTTTGGTTACGATCATTTTGTGTTTGGATGGCTGTGCGTTAATTTGTTAACAAGTACACTGCATTGGAGAAAAGTGTCAAAGCGATTAAGAAAAACTGAAAATGTATTACTACTAGAAAAAGTCGCAGTGCTTCATTTTGCAGTAAAGTCTTTACTGTTAAGATAAAATAATTCTGTGTTTGGTTGTTGGTTGTCAGACTGTCAAGCTCATTTTTCTACACATTTTTGTTAGTCTTTTGTGAATTTGCCATGAATTGTGCAGGGTAAATCTTGACTTTCTAATGAAGAGAGTGGAGATCAACCAATGGTAAAAAGTTTTTCTGAAATTCCTCATGTAGTGCCTGCATAGAAAAGCAAAGTTCTGCTTAATTGGTGTTTCCTGTGTTTTGCCTTCCTAATTTGGTATTTTCACCTTAATGGCCCATTTCTTTTTCTAGATCACAATGACTGTGGTGTGTGTGTGTGTTGTGGTGTGGTTTTTTTTTTTTTTTTTTTGTCAGACCACTACTAAAAGCAGGCCCGAGATTGGCTAATCGAAAAAAAATCAAAATAACAAAAGTGGGCCGTCTAAGGCATGAAACTCCAGGGCTGAAAATGAGTCCCCCACTCCGGCCCTGAATAAAAGTGTAACTGTGAAATCTATCCAGTCTCTTTCAATGAATATTCCACAAACAATATAGTGTGTAAATTTTGTACTTTTGATGAAATGGATGTGTGCAGTACATAAGTGCATCCTTCTGCATTTCTAATGAAAATACTACACTGTTATATTGAGAATCTTGTTAGTGGACAATAACACAAGGGCTACTCATCCAGATTACACAAATATTTTCACAAACATAAACACTTAATACACATTCTTCTAGAAATGATTTATTCACAAACATAAATAATTAATCAGCAAAGATAAGCTAAAGGTTGAGTAAGGGATTACAGGCTTTTGCATGTAATTTTGCTTTATGAAACCAAATCAAGTGAAAATAAGTCAGAGTGAACCAAAATAAGCCTGGCTTATTTGGTAAACTTGTTTGATGAAACAGTCCCCAGGTGCTGCAAATGCTCCACAACACAAACAAATCCTTATACAACACGACCAAATAAAGAGATTTTATTTACAGCGTGCTTCTTTGCTTGGTTGTGTTGCAAGTATTTGCAGCCCGTTTGTTGTCAAAATGATTTTAAGTTGTTTTCTTAATTTGCCAGAGTGTTTTTTTGTTTTTTCTATTTGCAGTGCATTGAGCTTTACTCGGCCCACCGTAGTACGTACTAAAATGAAAAGTTGTGACATTTTGCCAATATGGTAACCCATACTCGGAATTTGGTGCTCTGCATTTAACCCATCCAAGTGCACACACACACACAGCATTGTGAAGAAGTGAACACACACCCGGACACCCGGAGCAGTGGGCAGAAACACAAAAGTAGAAAAAAAATAAAATAATAGAAATTATTTAGAATATAGAAAGCAAACACACACACAAACACACAAAACAAAAACAATCAAGAAAATCATAATGAATTTGACTACAAGGCCGCGTTGAACAGTTTGATAAGTTTGTTTGTTTGTCAATTTAAAATGAAATAAGCAGAAACAAGAAAAATGGTGCCTTGAACAGTTTTTTTTTTTTTTATTTGTTCCAAAAATAACCAAAAAATGCTAAGATTCCTGACTATATTTTCCTTTTTTGGTTCACAGCAGAAATCTTTTTTTTTTTTTTTTTTTTTTTTACAAACGTAAAAACCATGAATAAAGGGTTTTTTAATTTCAAATTGAAAGACAAACTATCAAACCAAACATTTGACATAAACCCATTTGCTCACTTGCTACATAATTTGTCACAAAACAAAAATCTACAATGCAGACCGAACTGCAGAAATGAGTGACACCACACACAAAATCCACAGTAGATAAGAAATGGCAAGAATGGCGTCGCTGTCTACGTGTCTACATTGTAACAACGTATAGATTGTAAGACCCCGGCAGAGCTGTAGCAACGTTGTTGTGCGACATTCAGCAACTGAGAGACGACGGCCGTTCTCAGTATGCGTTCTTGTCTGTTACTTGTGTTCTTGTGGACTGGTGAAACGTCATCAGTCGCTGCCCGAAGTACTGTTCCAATTCAAAGTTCACATCTAGCCAAGTCCAGTTCAAATCCCCTAGATGTGTTCTTGATCCACCCCTTTTTACCGAGGATGCATCGAGAGGTGGACTTGCTGCGGACTTGATACAGCCAGTTATTCCCAGAATACATCTGCACCAACCAGTAAGCGTCAATAGCAGAGGAGCGAAAAGTGAAAGGCGTGGACATTTGCCAAGTATGGTAACCCATACTCAGAATTGGTGCTCTGCATTTAACCCATCCAAGTGCAACAAACACAGCAGTGTGAGAAGTGAACACACACCCAGAGCAGTGGGCAGCTATATATCCAGCCGCCCGAGGAGCAACTGGGGGTTCAGTGCTTTGCTCAAGGGCACTTCAGCCATAGGTATTGAGGGTGGAAGAGAGCGCTGTTCATTGTACTCTCCACCCACCTACAACCCCTGCCAGCACCAAGACTCGAACCTGTGAACCTTCAGTTACAAGTCCAACTCTCTAACCATTAGGCCACAGCTGCCCTTCAAACAGTTAAAGGGGGTCATATGATGCGATTTAAATTTTTCCTTTCTCTTGGAGTGTTACAAGCTCTTGGTGCATGAAGAAGATCTGTGAAGTTGCCCAAGACTAAAGTGTCTAATCCAAAGAGATATTCTTTATTAAATATAAGACTCCCTAAAATGGCTCATTCAATCACGCTCCCACATCTCTACGTCACTATGCGGACACATTTGCGTAACGCCGCCCAAATCTTCACGCAAAGAAAGAGAAGGCATGGTTTTGCAGTTAGTCTTGAAGCAGCAATGTCAGGGAGATGATGCTGTGTGTTTCTTGGCGAAAGCAAAAGCATGGCTTCCGAAAGTGATGCATTTAGAAATCTTTAAGACTACTTACAACAGAACACCCAGCTAACACAGTTAACGTTGTGACGACGTAACTAGACCAGACCATATTCATCGCAGCGACTTACCAAATAACGTTCCAGTGACGTAACTTTGTGATTCCTATTGTCGTGGCGACCCCAGCTAACAAAAGTACGTAACTGCAACGTAACTGCAACGTAAATCTGGTGACCAAAGTTTTGTCGGGCACAATAGATTGAAATATATTAATAATAAATAAAATGTCCATATATTTAAATATCTATATCCTTCTGTAAGCATCCAGGATCAAAACATTATGCACAAATATGCAAATCTTAGTAGGCACTCAGCCCATTGCATTTAAAAATATTTAAGAGCCATCATTAACCATGCACACATCAACTAATCACTATGCTCCCACAATAATACATCAGCTAATCACACCCTTAACCAAACCACTACAAATAATTAATTGAATATCATATGCAATATCTTATGAACATATTGTATTATAGCAAATCAAGTTTAAGGAATTTCACACCTATCATACAGCATTATGGCCAGTTCACACTGCCAAAAAAACTTTAAAAAAAACACCGCTTATTTTGTTTTGTTTGAACTGCGTTTAGCCTGTTGGAGTATGGCGGTGTGAATTGGCTTTTAGGTGCTAATAAAATTACATTTACACCCCAAAGACCATGAGTGTGAATATTGCTAAAACAGTATATATAATGTTTAAGCAATTAACATTAAATCTTAATCTTAAGTAATTCTTACTTTCGATATTCCTTGCAATATTCAAGTGTTCATGTCCCTGAGTAATATCTGCATCCCACCGAAGTCTGAAGAGAACACAATATGCTAGTAGACAGCAATCCATATGAGAGAGAGTTCTGGTGTGGAGGGTTAATCTGGAACTGACTTCTGTACAGTTTGTCACATCTCTTGATTATCTGTCTTCACGAACTGCCCTGAAATACAATTCAAACATTAACAATGATTATAAGTGTAACGTAAGGCTCTTACATTCATAATGCTCCTCATTTTGGCCTCTACAGCTCATTTTGGAAATATAGTTAATATCAGTAATATGCAGCATTCACGATACAAGGAAGTGGTCAGTAACATCATCACTTTGAGGTATGATTATCTATATCAGTAAGGCTACTTTAAGAAAAATAAAATGAATAAATTAAGTTGTGTTATGCATTCAAATAGTTAGATATGCTAAAACAACAGTAATTTGGTAACAATAATAATAATTAAAAAAAATGTTGAAAAAAAAAATAAAACATTTCAATGGGCCCTAAACATGTTTTTTTTTTTTTTTTCTTTTTTTTTTTTTTTTTAAAAAAACTTTAATAAATTGATGTGTGAAAATGTATATACTATTAAAAAGGAGTTGAGAAAAAATTTAATAGGAACTAAATTTTTTTTTTCTATAGTGGAAATTCAGTTTACTAAATAAAAAACTTGACTGACTGCTACTTTAATGGGATATTATTCGTGTTGTTTAATTATTTATTTTTTATGTATACTATATTATTTTGTGCAATTACTTCCCTGTCAGTTGAGTTTGTGGCAAAACCTTTTTGCAGTGTTTTACATGTTGTTTATAGCTGCATAAAATGTATTTAAATAGAGGTTTTAATTACATAAAGTACAATTTGATTTCAAAATGCACCTACATTTTTTTAGCATTTTGTTTTTCAGTTGAATAAAAGACAATTTTTCCCTATATATTTCATCATTGAGGTTTTCTTTAAAAAAAGTTTAAAAATCTCGTCTCGTTCCTCGTGAACCCAGTCTCATGTCTGGTCTCGTGGGATAAGTGTCTCGTCACACCCCTGGTAGCCAGACCAAGAGATACAATAGATTTCTTTTGCATATCTGACAGTGTAACATTAAGCAGAAGTATTTTGAATGATTTAAACCTGTATCCTGTTTTCTGGGTACAACATTGAAATATCACTAATATTGTTGCAACACCCTCCCCCACGACCAGTCTGACGGGGACCTCATGCTTATAACAGTAGTTTGGTGGAGTAGACTCATTTAGACCAATATAATTCATTTGGTTTTAGCAGGGTTTCAGTCAAGCAGAGTACATCAAAACTATTATCTGTGATCATTTCATTTACCAATACTGCTTTGGGTGTGAGTGATCTAATTGATTTTGAGCCCAAACTTTATTTTTTTTTAATTAATTTAGCATTTTTCTGGTTTAATCACAATCAGATTTTTTTTCTAGAACATGAATTAAATGTTTATTTTGACCTCACTATTCGGGGAACAGACCAGTGTGATTTTTTTTTTAACGAAGACGAAAAATATTCGTTAACGAATTCGTTAAATAAGACGAGCACGAGACTATAATGTTACTTGAGGTCTACCGGATATTCAAAATACAGTCGGACTCATAACCAAAAAGGTTGCGGGTTCGAGTCTCAGGCCAGCAGGGATTGTAGGTGGGGGGAGTGTGAATGTACAGCTCTCTCTCCCACCTTCAATACCACGACTGAGGTGCTCTTGGGCAAGGCACCGAACCCCCAACTGCAAAAAAATGGCTGTTTACTGCTGTGTGTGTGTGTGTGTGTGGGTGTTCACTGCTGTGTGTGTGTACTTTGGATGAGTTAAATGCAGAGCACGAATTCTGAGTAGTATTGGGTCACCATACTTGGCCACATGTCACATCACTTTTTATCACTTTCCCAATGAAGTGCCTATCCGAGTCATTAATGTTAACCAACAAAAGATGTTCAAATAAATATGTAAAGTGAACCTACTGTATCTGAAAAAATGAGTTTAATTTGTATAAGAGTTTAATATCTCTTTCGTATTTGTCTTATTGTCCTTATTCTGCTTCTTTCAAAAATGATAAATTATATATATTATTTATGAATAACTATAATTTTTTTTTTATATGTTGCTCCCTTTTGTCACTACTGTTAAAGGTATAGTTCACCCAAAAAATGAAATTGTCATAATTATTCAAGTTTTTCCAAATTCAATCCTTGATTTAAATTTTCTCATAAGCTTAATTGATTCGGTTTTAAAGAGAGAAGAATAATTACTATTTTTGTTTGAAGACTACATATACAAATAGCTACCAAAATAAATGTTGGTAACTGCAGTTTGACTAAAAGTTAATTACTAAAAGTTGAAAAAAATCAATGACTTTCGTCGGACTAAACACTAGACTTAAACTACGAAAGACTCAAAAGACTAAAATGTGACTAAGACTATTAAGCATTTTCATCTCAAGATAAAGACTAATGCTAAATCAAAACTGCCTGTCAAAATTAACACTGGAACCGAACACAGTCTTATATGTCGGATTGGACAGCGCAAGTACTTCTATTTAAGTAGGGTGGTTAGAACAAAAGCCATCATAGCAGTTATTTGAGAATTGGCTTACTAATACGTCATATGGGGCGTAGTGTGGCACTGGAGATGTTGTCCAACAGCTAGTTTTGTTTCACAACTCCGAAAAATGTATTTCCTTTCTTGTCGGATTCACCTCTCTTGCGCGCTGCGGAGGAAAAAGAGGAAAAAAAATGTGTTTCAACTGTCAGCTTGGAAGCGCGCGCGCTGTATGTTCACATCACTATATATTAAAAGCATGTCCCATATTCTGACTTGGTGAAAAGAAACCACATTTATCTTTAAGGAACACTTATCTTGTGTCTGAAGTTTAATTACACTTTTTTTAAATGCACATATCACAGCGGAGAGCATATAAAGAACGTACAAAAGTTATGGTAAGAAATTACGTGCATACGACGTTGTAGTTACGTTGCCAGTAAGTCATGAAGTTACCAATATATACGAATAGAGAACCTATCTGGGACGTTCTTGGTTATCTGGTTGCAGGTGGACACAGGACCGTATGGTGAACGTTAAAGTGAGTTGAGAGTGTAATGGTGATGGTAATAAAAAACTACGGGCATGTGACGTCGCAGTACTCGTTTGTCAATTGGCAAGTCACAGAATTACCAAAAAATTACCAATACGTTACGTAACTGTTACGTTGTGTGTTAGCAGGGACTTACATTTGGACGTCGCTGGAACGTATGAGAACGTCCTTGTGATTCCAATATTACGTTACTATAAAGTACCGTATTGGTCGCAGCGACGTAACATAAAACTCCACAGACACGTAACTTTGATACCCAAATACACGTGGCGACGTTAGCTAGTGGAACGTTGCTGGAACTTAGCGAGTACGTCCCAACGACCAAAACTGCATCACTATCTTCACTATCAGAAGATAAAGCCTAAACAATATTGCCAATTACCAAAGAACCCTAATCTTGAGCTTCTCAGAAAGATTACAAAAAAAAATTAAAAAAATCATAAAGAGTAAATGATTATGAAAATGAAACAATATGAGATTCTAGATCTCTCCTTGTATTATTGTCCCACCCAAAAAAAAACAAACAGTTTTTAAGAAAATTAGCAGTGTTGACTTTCTAGGAGAATCCTATGATCTCTGATTACTGACTGTGGAAGGAATAAGACTTTTCAGACAGTGCTGAGGAGGCAGAGTTAGGTGGTGGACAGATGATGAGAAGAGGAAGAGTGTCTTTCTTACCCCAGCAGCAGAAGACTGGCTCTTCTGAGGGAAGGACAGGAGGCTTGATGCAGTGTTTTGCTGTAGAACAAGGCTCCTTCTCAGCACCTGATCTTCTTCAGGAAAGAGTTCCTCTAGTGCAGAGTCAGAGACTCCAGATTTATTGCAAACTGGAATCTTAAAAAATCAGCATATTATTTTAGTCAGGGTTTTTTTTTTATTACAACTATGGCAAAGTATGAGGGAAAATTTTTAAAGGTTCTCCTCTTCTTCACCTGGCGCACCGTCAAATCTCTTGGCCGCTGAAGGGAGGTCTCTTGTTAAGTTGCAAGGGATTACACAAACTTTAAAATCTGGAATTCTTTTGGGGTTTTTCAGGTTCCCGAGAAGTCTCTTTTTGCTCACCGGGCTTTAATTTATTTTAAACAAAATACACTAAAAAAAAAGT
>NW_024879195.1:1278603-1285604 GCF_018340385.1 Cyprinus carpio
TCCCTTTAAAATCACTGAAGTTGTCTATTAATGAAGCTCTTTTTTACATCATTTGCACTTTGGTGATTATAATGAGAGAACTTGAGTTTAATCGTGAGGACGTTTTATTAATCCGTCCATTCTTTAGAATTTCAATGATTTAGCTAAATCGTGCAGGTTTAATTTATTCGTTTCTTGTTTTAATTAGGCCTAAATAATGGAAACAGAAATTATACAGTGCCTCACGTTTTACTAAAAATAAAAGAAAATAATTTATAAAACATGCATCAATTTCTTACAGACAAATATATTTTCCCAAGAAGTTTGATACAATCAAAATAAGGAACCAGGGTAGCGAACCAACAAAAATGCATATTTGTTTTATTAAAGGGAATTTTAAAAATATAGAAATTAAAATATGAGTATACAATATATGAGAATATTGACATTTTGCATATAAAATGCTTAGCCTAGCTCACCTAAAATAGGCTAGCACCAGTAATGCTCTGATGCCAGACAAACCACGAATTTACTTTTGGATAATACCAACACATAAATTCGCATTGCATAAATAATACACACACACTTATCAAATGTGTCAAATCTGCAAAATATAGTGTAATAATGCGTAACTTAAGAGAAAATATAAGCACAGGCTCAGGCACAGAGCTTGACATTTATCCTGCTTGGAATTGTTCTAAGAAATGCACATAACTTCATAATTACCAAACTTTCATCTGTGAATATTAAATATTTTAACTATAGTGTTTTTTTCTTTCATTTTTCCCTGACTGCAGCCGTCAAATGTAACACATCAGCAGGCAAAACTGAAATCCTATTTTGCGAAAATGTGCTTTGATCGTTTGGCTTGTTTGAAAACTTACTCAGCGGTTAAAGCGCCACTCAGCGGTCCGGCCAGTCAAAGCTGCAAATAACGTTTTGCAGACACTGGCACATACCAATAGCTGTTTATGGGGGAGCTGGTACTGAAAGGCGGGGAAGCTCTCTCCTTGAGAGGAAACTACAGCTCAATGTAGTTTTGGATGTCTTCCATATCAAAAATACTGTACATGACTACCAATAGTACTGTTTTCTCTTAAGCAGGCTCTGGGGAGCGGAGGCTCAGCAGAATGACTCTCTACGCTGAGAGGAAGACCTGACTGCCTGCGTCAATCCTGGCTCTTAAGAGTGGAAGAATACTGCTAGCTACAGGCTCAACATCAAAAAAACGAGGAAACAGTAGCTGAGTGTCTCTAGTAGTGAGGAGACTACTGCCTGAGGCGTGGCCTAGCTCTGAAGGAACCTAAAAAGGCGAAGGCTTCAGCAGGATGACTCTCTTAAACGAGAGGAATCCTAACACTCAACCCTCTTAGAGAAGCTCTTCAGAGTGGAGGCCTCAGCATGACGACTCTCTAGGCAGAGAGGGAGACCTGACTACACTCAGGCGCTAAAGACAGTTAGTGAGGCTCCCCCAAAGAAGAGGAGCCTACCTCTACAAATAGTACTGTCCAGAGGAGCTATGGAGTGGAGGCTTCCAGCAGAATGACTCTGCAAATGAGAGGAAACCTACACACTCAATCCTAGTTTGAGCTCTTAAGAGTGGAGGCCTCAGCATGGCGACCCTCCAGGAAGCGAGAGAGGAGGCCTGACAACATAGAGAGCTAAGGAGGCAGTTGAGTGGGAGGCTCACAAAGGAGCCTACAAACCAATAGTTCTTTCTAAAGCGGGCTGTCTGAGGGGCGGGAGGGGGAGCCTGGCTTGCTTTCAACACTCTTAAGCGAGAGGAGGCACACCCAGCATCACACCTAGTTGAGGGGGAGCTCTTCTCTTAAGAGTGGAGGGTCTCAGCATATGCGACTCTCTAAGCGGCGAGAGGAGGAACCTGGCTACACTCAGGCGCCATGGAGCCAGTAGCGAGGCTCAAAAAAGAGGCCTGCAGAGCTCATATCCACTGCCTCTGATGGAGCCCTAAAAAGGCTGAGAAGAGCTTCCAAAGCAGGATGACTCTCTTAAGCGAGAGGGAAGGCCTAACACTCCCAGCCACTCTTAAGAGGAAGCTCTTAGAGTGGAGCCTCCAGCACTTGGCTTGACTCTCTAAAAGCGAAGAGAGGGGAGCACCTGAGGCTACACTCAAGCTGGGGGGCAGTTGGTCAGGCTCCCCCAAGAAGAGGAGCCTACCTACAAAAGGGAAATACTGTCCAAAGCGGCGGGCTATGGAGAGTGCAGGCTTCAGCAGAATGACTCTCTTAGTAGGAGGAAACTGCACACTCAATCCTAGTTTGAGCTCTTAAGAGTGGAGGCCTCAGCATAGCGACTCTCTAAAACAAAGAGGAGACCACAGCTACACTCAGCATCCAAAGGCAGTTAGTGGAAGCTCAGTGAAGAGCCTACACCCCTATTCTGCCTAGGCGAGGAGCTCTGGGAGGCGGAGGATTCCAGCAGAATGACTCTCTATGAGAGAGGGAAACCTAACAGGCAGCTCAACCCCTGGCAGGGGGAGCTCTTAAGAGTGGAGGTCTCAGCATAGCTGACTCTCCTAAAGCGAGAGGAGGACTTCTGGCTACACTCTCAGCCCTGGAGGGCAATGGCGAGGGGCTCAAAGAAAGAGCCTACAAACTCAATCACTGCCCATAGCGGGACTCTTAAGCAGAAGGCTTCAGCCAAGAGATGACACTCCCGTAAAAAATGAGAGGAAGCCAAGCACTCAACCTTTTACATGCTGCCCCTTTTATATCCGCGATGGCTCATTGGCTTCACGTCATAGGCTTCCGCCTGCCAATGTCAAGATTCATTGTGGTTTTTCATTCCTTTGCTTCCAGACACGGCTTGGCGCTGACGAAGCGTTCCCCATAAGCTCCTCTAGAGGGGCATGGCGTGGAGTTCCCTTTGAAGGGAAACACAAGGTGCGGCAGACTAATGGGGGGCGTGCCTGGGGCGCAAAAGAAACATGCAATAGAAAATAATTTTAAAAAAGGTTTATTCTTAAAGGGATAATTTCACCCAAAAATCTAAATTATGTCATTAATGACTCACCCTCATGTCATTCCAAACCGTGAGACCTCCGTTCATCTTCGGAACACAGTATAAGATATTTTTAGATTTAGTCCGAGAGCTTTCTGTCCCTCCATTGAGAATGTATATGCGGTATACTGTCCGCGTCCAGAAAGGTAATAAAAACATCTTCAAAGTAGTCCATGTGACATCAGAGGGTCCGTTAGAGATTTTTTGAAGCATCAATACATTTTGGTCCAAAAATATCAAAAAACTACGACTTTATTCAGCATTGACTTCTCTCCGGGTCTGTTATGAAGCGCGTTCACAACACTACATTTTGTGATATCCGGTTCGCGAGCGAATCACTTCGATGTAACGGATCTTCTTGAACCAGTTCACCAAATCGAACTGAATCGTTTGAAGCGGTTGGCGTCAACAATAAGCATTAATCCACAAATGGCTTAAGCTGTTAACTTTTTTAACATGGCTGACACTCCCTCTGAGTTCAAAACTGCCAATATCGGGTAATTCATTTACTGGTGAGTTCGGTTCAGACGAGCTGTGTATTAGATCTAACTATCGAGAAAGAACCGGTTCGCGGGGATCATCAGCTCCTCGGTTCTCGAACCGGACGCGTCTGACAGAAACAGTTCTTGACTCGGGGAACGAGTCAATGTTTCGTTCGTTATCTAGCTCGGTTCAGTCAGTGTACTGTTTGAGTAAATGAAATTACTCCGGGATATTGGTTTATTTGAACTCAGAAGGAGTGTGTCAGCCATGTTAAAAAAGTTAACAGCCATTTGTGGATTAATGCTTATTGTTGACTGAACCGTTTCCAAACAATTCAGTTCGATTTGGTGAACTGGTTCAAGAAGATCCGGCGGTTACATCGAGTGATTCGTTCGCGAACCGGATGTGTTGGTGCCTTCATGGCAGACCGGAGAAGTCAATGCTGAATAAAGTCGTAGTTTTTTGATATTTTTGGACCAAAATGTATTTTCAATGCTTCAAAAAGATTCTAACGGACCTCCCTATCAGAAGTCACATAGATCGAAATATATTTAAAATAAATACATTTTTATATATTGGAAATATCTTAAATTTAATTGAAGAAAATATGTTTTATAAAATATATGTAAATATATTTTTAAAATATATTACAAAAATATATTTAAATATTTGATTTTGGCTGCTTTTAATATTTTTCCACATATATTAAAAATATGTAAATATATTTTTAGTTGAAATATTTACATATATGTTTATTACCCATATATGTATGTTACATTAAGATATCAGACTATGTAAATATATATTTGGAATATATGATTTGGCCGCTATTAATTTTCTACATATATTGTTAACATATTTGTTTCAGTAATATGTAAATATATTACCCATATTGTAAATATATGTATCACCGGGGACTATTGTATTATATATTCATTTAGAACTATATGTCTATATATTATTTCTAATATTTGTTAACTATTAATCTTCAGTACATGTAAATATATTACATTAAATAATATGTAATATATTTTATATTGTAATATTTACATATATTTCCTTATGTTTCCCCATATATTTACCCGCTACAATCGTGATTTAGTATCAGACTATGTATAATATATTTATTTGCAATATATGCTATGTAATTAATTTCTAATATTTGTTTAACATATTTACATTTCCAGTACATTTAATATATATATATATCTAATATATATATATATATAGATATATAATATCTATATATATATTATACCTATTATTGATTTAAACCATTCAAATACTGAACAGAAATTGTAGACTACCAAGATTACAAATCCCCCGACAATGCAACTTAAAAACTGCTTGACGAGTATAAATTCACTTGCAAAAATGAGCGGAAAGTATATTCAGATGACATAACACCTGCTATAGAAAAAATAGAAGAATTTATGACATTTACAAAAGAACAGAGTGCATCATAAACTGCAGCAATGACAGCATAAAAATCAACCCAGCAACTTTACTGAAATTGCCTATTATGAATACTACAGTATGATGCTAAAACCTGAAAAGGAATTCGTGAAAGAAGTTTTTTTTTATTTTTATTATTAATTAAATAAGAAGTCCCTGTTAAAAAGAAATACAATTTTAGAGTTGTTGTCTAATAGGAAATTGAGAAAGGAAGAACATCCAAGCCCTGCCCCTGGTGCAGTCAAGATTTTATGGATTTATATAATGGTGTTTTTTTTCGTAATGTAAAGACAGTGGAAAATTTAACATGACAATACTTTTATTTGTTTTTTCTTGCAATGCAAATTGTTATCAAAATTGGTGTTTTTTTTGGTGTGGGAGGTGTGAGTTTAATTGTGTAGAACAAAACATCAAAGTATTGTCATGTTAATTTTTGCCACCTCGTCTTTACTTTACGAAAAAACACCATTATATGTAAATCCATCCAAAATCTTGAAGGAAGCAGGGGCAGGGTTTGGTATTTTCTTGCCTTCACCCTCTCTATTAGACACCTCTAAATTCTAACAGGGAATTTGACGAGTTCCATCAACTTGGAATTGATGGCCTGTCCCAGGTGTCCAGCAGTTGCCTTTCACATGGCGTTTCATGACAGTCATCTCGCAAAAGCACAACAAAACAAGAAAGACGATAAAAAGCATTTGGATACGCTTCTCAATTTTGTTACATTTGGATACGATTCTCGGTCAAGTGTTTGTACCCCTAAACACCCTTAGGTCACGAGGGGGCAACACTATAGTCCAGATTTTTTTCACACATTAAAAATAAATACTGAACTCACGTTGTGTCCATCACATTTGTAGACAATGCCTCCCAAACTTTGTGTCCGGCTATAAAAAATATATTGGATCTTACCCACTGAAAGAAGACTAGGATATAAGGCGCGTTTCCCGCCCCGCTGGAACTTTACGAGGAACCTAGGGACTTTGGGCTGGTACTTCATGTTGTTTTCCACAGCAGGAACCAGATAAATAAAGTTCCGGGTAGTACTTTGTCAAAGGTCCGTAACAGTCGGGGGCGGACTTTTTGAGCGCTAAACTATAGCTTGATTGGTTGAGTCTCAGCAGCAATGGTGACTTTCAAACCACACATTTTATAAAGACAGCGCCTTCGGTTTAAAATGTGTTTCGCCGATTTCGGATGACGGTCAGCTCCACGCGATCAGCGGGAGCTCAGTGCTCAGTGTATGCCTCCGGGAGAGCAGCCTCAACCTCAAGCTAGTCCTTCTGAGCGGTGCCGCTGGTCGTTCTTTAGGCTTCTTCTTAGTGGTTAAACTTAAAAATATATATTAGGTCTTTTTGTGTAAATCTAATCAGGCACTCTTTGTTGGCTCATTCAAGTTGATCTATATATGTTCAATGGCTTAGTTTCAGGCCAAAACGAAAATTATTTCATTACTGACCTCACCCTCATGTCGTGTCCAAACCCGTAAGACCTATCGGTTCATCTCTGTAAGCACAGTTTTAAGATATTTTTAGATTTAGTCCGAGAACTTTCTGTACCCCCCTCATCTATTGAAAATGTATTTACGGTATACTGTCCCACGTCCAGAAAGTTAATAAAACATCATCAAAGTATTTCCATGTGACATCAGAGGATCGTTAGAATTTATTTGAAGCTATCGAAAATGTATATTTTGTCCAAAAATATCAAAAACTACGACTTTTATTCAGCATTGTCTTTTCCAGTCTGCTGTGAAAGTGCGACTGACTGCTGTGACAGTTGATTTTACGACGCCGACGGTTATCTTTGCTATTGGGCGCACCAGAAAACATGTCAGCAGCATCATACGCCAACAGTCACAGCAGTCGATTCGCCAGATCCGGAAGAGAAGACAATCCTGAATAAAGTCGTACTTTTGTTATTTTTGGACCAAAATGTATTTTCAACGCTTCAATACCAACTGACCCTCTGATGTCACATGGACTACTTTGATGATGTTTTTATTACCTTTCTGGACATGGAGAGTATACCGCATATTACATTTTCAATGGAGGATCAGAAGC
>NW_024879195.1:1286604-1300512 GCF_018340385.1 Cyprinus carpio
TGTTGTCCTTGTTATCCAATCACGATTAAGAATTTCCGCAACTGTTTAGAGAGTAAAGCTTATGAGCGCAAAATGAGTAAACGAAAATATGCCTGGCACCTGCTCACAGTGCAAAACCACTGGTAAATGGTTTTACTGACCATGGTATTACTGTGCTCAGTTGGCCTGCCAACTCTCCTGACCTGAACCCCATAGAGAATCTGTGGGATATTGTGAAGAAAGAGAAGTTGAGGCACGCAAGACCCAACACTCTGGATGAGCTTAAGGCAGCTATCGAAAGCATCCTGGGCCTCCATAACACCTCAGCAGTGCCACAGGCTGATTTGCCTCCTCCATGCCACGCCCGCGTGGAAGCAGTCATTTCTGCAAAAGGATTCCCGACCAAGTATTGAGTGCATAACTGAACATAATTATTTGAAGGTTGACTTTTTTTGTATTAAAAACACTTTTCTTTTTATTGGTCGGATGAAATATGCTAATTTTTGAGATAGGAATTTTTGGGTTACACTATGATGACTTCCATGTGCTGAGAGGCTATGCATCAAGATGGGTATTGCCACAGCCTAAATGGACCCTTCCTCCAGGCCCAGATGTTGCTGTTTTTTACCCCTGTGCATTAATTTTGGGCTAGAAAGGGAGTTAATTTTAGTCTTTTGTATTTTGGGTCAATGTTCATTTATGCACAGCTTATTTGGCATTTGTTTTCTAATTTTGGCATTGCCCTTCGCTAAAGTTTATTATTGGCTCCATTTAAAGATCTTTACTCTTCTGTATCAGTGGGTTACCTTATTTTTTCAACCCCGAGTTCTCTAAAAATGGTGGGTTAAAAACTGTTTGCTAAAAACATACAATAAAAAAAAATAAAAAAAAATATCTTACATAGAACACTTTACTCTAATTTGCTATTCTGAATAGACAGCAGAGATTAGAACAGAGGAAATCTAAATGTCTTTTAACACCCAGGATTCTAGGAAACCTGACATCTAGGGGCTCAGGTTGGGGTTTTTACTGTGGTTTTCCTCCTGTTACTGTCAGGGTTTTGCACTGACACGCTGTTTGTTTTGTGTTTTGGTTTCTGTGTCTATGTCTTGTGTCAGCACAAGATTGTTGATTGTTTTCTCAGCCATGTGCTCCTTAGCCCTCCTCGCTTCCTTTCTGCCACACCCTCTCGTTAGCCTTGTTTAGTCTAATTGTGCCTCACCCGTCCTCATGTGTTTCCTCTCTATTTATAGTGTCCCTAACCCGTTATATGTTTGCTGGTTTGTTTTCATTCTCATCCCTTTTGGTCACTGTCTTTGTCGCTGCCTGTGGATGTGGCTGAGTATGTGTTCCGAAGATGTGTCAGTGTCTCTGTCTCCATGTCTGGTCATGTTCATGTGCCCTTTGTTTTGTCTAGTCCTCTGTAGCTCCATGTTCTTGTCCTTGCTCTGTTTGTTGCATGTTTTGTGCTTTTACTTTTAATATTTATTAGTTTTTGTAATCCTGATTTTTGGTCTTGTATTTTTGTTTGATATTCTTTAAGTTAGTGTGATTTGTTTGGATTGGTAATTATTTCTTGTTACTTTACTGTTACTCTTTATCAGTTCTTTGGTTTAGTTTTCCCTTTGTCTTGGGTTTAATTTGTGTTTTTGGTGAGCTTGTCCTGTCTAGGTCTTTTTGTGTTGGAGTTCCTGACATGTTTCTGGGGGTTCTGCCCTGGTTTTTACCTGCTTGGCACTTGGTCTGCTTCAGAGTTGGCAGTCAACAAGCTTCTGAGCTCTGCTCTATGGTGCCTTGTGTGGTCTTTTCCATCAGCCTGGTCTTGCCGCCCCCTGTGCTGCTATAGTATTCTGCCAGTTGATGTCAGGAGCTGTTCCAGTGGCCTTCCCCTAGCGGTTTCAGTTTACTGCGTTCCTGTTGTGGTATCACTTGTGCACTTCACTTCCCTCTTGTATTGGTGTGTTTTGTCAATAAACCCTTGTTACTCACACTGCATTGGCGTCCTCCTTCCTAGATCCCTTGACAGTTACAGCAGAAAAAAGCAAATATGTTTAATATTTTACGACTAATCATGTATACTACATGTTATCACTTCAATTCTTTCCCGTTCTATTCTTACAATAAACATAATGCAGATGCAGCTAAAAACCCCGCCCAGTCCGAATTATGTTATTTTAGTATCCTCAAGACCCTTTATAAAAGCATGTTCTTAAGAGTCACTGATGAAAGAGGGATCATTAGGTTCAGAAGGAAACGAGATACGGAATTTTCAGTGATCTAACGGCACACAGAGTAGAAGGACAAAAAGAACTGTGGCTTAGCCCTTAGTTTAAATGGCAAAAACCAATGTTCTCTTTTGAAAGCACCAACAAACCCAACTGCATAAGACAGGATGATTCACCCAACAAGTCGACAAATGGCCAACCAAGACTGAAAACTATAAACAACTATAAGCCGATGATCAAAATATCATCAATAGAAATAGAATTGCTGTAGCATTAAGATCGCCATTTCTAAAATCACTTCATGATAGTGTCAGAGTGCATAGAAGTGATCACACTAACTTGTTGTGAAATCCTCAGATGTTCTAGTAGCAGGGGCTATTTTCCCACCAACAGTGGAGTAATGGGTTCGTGCGAACAATAAAAAATGATGGTCTACTGCAAGTGTTTGTTATGAAATAGTAAAACAGTCATTATATGACACCTTATAATACATTTTTACATAACCAGTAAAAACATGAATGTCATGTTATAAGCTTCTCCTCTGTGTAAAAGACCATAGACCATTGGCGTTGCCTTTACGTCAACTTCACAAGGCATTGGATGTTTTATGAGTATATATTATATATAATTTTACATATATATAGTAATATTCTCTTTTTGTTAGTCACCTCTAAATAACAACTAAAACATGATATTTTTTGCAACATTTTAGGCTGACCTGTGTGGCACCTTCTTCCTTCCTCACGGTGGAATGTGCTAACAGCTGACATTATCTAGCACAATACATTTTTAAATAGTATATTTAAAGCGCTAGCTCTGTTTAAGACATTTTTTTTCCAGGATAGTGTTGTGTTATATTTTTATTTATGTTTCCCTTGTCTTGATTTCTGTTGCTAAGCATCTTGAGAAAGTTGCTATAATGTGCTCGCTAATAAACAGAATCTCTTATCTATCGATTTCATCTATTTATATCATTATATATTGCTGAACAGCTATTAATATAAACCTACAACCTTCTTCTTTTAAACCCACACAAACGACCTCCCACTCCTTCCGACATCACCAACAACCTGCTTTTCTGCAGTTCCTTATATTACTGTTAAATTCTACTTTTGTTTTTTCTTGCATCTAGAAAGAATCTGAAGTTGCATGAAGGCTCAAAGGGACAATATCGTGCTCAAAATAAACTAACCACATCTATATATATATATGATATATATATATATATATATAGGATATCTATATATTTATATCTATATATATATATATATATATATATATTAGCCAGTAGTTTTGCAAATTAAAGAGAGTTCACAAAAGCTGGAATGTCAACTTTTTTATTTATCACAACCACAATTGCCAATTCACTTGTAGCAAAATATGAACAAACAAAAAAAAACGATAAGTAGCTCAGTTTACCATATCAAAAAGGGACATAACATACATTGTGCATAAGACAGTTGTGCAGTTTTGAATCGATATTGACATCAAGTCGTGTGTGCAGATAAATAATGGTCAATCTGTCGTTTCTCCTATACCCAGCTGATTAGCGTTTAGGGTATAACACCAATAAAAACGCAAAATATCTCGCCTGTGCTGTGGTCCTACAAGATGCATGTTATCGTGAGAAGCATCACTTCTTATCACTCCCGTCTAACACCAGAGACTAACATATCTGCCCTCATTAAACGAATCTCACCTACTACGATGTCTGTAGTCCAAGTCCAGCTTTGTCGAGTCCAGTCAACGTCCCAAGTCATTCCGCTAGTCGAGGACCAGAGTCATGACCGCGCGTACGGCAAAGAGGTTCGACGTCCCACTAGTCAAAGTCGGCAACGTCCAGAATGTTTCCGAGTCCATAGTACAAGACTGAGTCCAAATGAGAGAAACAAATCACGGACATCCTCTCTTCAAGACCACATACTTAACTAATTCTATTCTAAGAAAATTATTCTTTAACATTCTAGTTATTTGTAATGATGGTGCTAAGCATAGCAGCGTAACAACTCTGTAGGACAGGGATCTCCAAACTACACGTCTCCCTGGAGGGCCCAAGTCCTTTCGGATCGCCCAAACTGTTGAAGTTTCTGTCCTGTGGACTCGGCCTACACACATCCTTCTGGAAGCTGTTCTAAAGCTGTGTGTCTAGTAACTAGCTTGTGCATCTTAGCTTGTTTACATGTGTTATATTAGGGTTTTAGCTAAACTTCCTAAAGGACTACCTGGCCCTGCTCGATCCTGTTAGATTCAAATCTATGTTATATGTTACTCTTTTATTTTACATTTTATTGTACTTTATAATGCTGCTGTTGTGCTGACATCCTCATGTCTGTGGACAAAAATATCTTAATGACTGATAGCCTTGTCGCAGCACACACACATGCAAACGCTCCGGATATTGAAACAATGTGCGCAGCGCCTGTTAAGGCTCAGAGAGGACTACCGTTGGCGTCTACCTGGGTCATCGTCACACATAAATACAGATTCATCATTTTGTCATCTCTGTAGGGCTTTGATTGACTAGGCTCGAGCGCTGTCAGAAACAATTGCTACTCCGATGCATGTATTAACCATAATGCCAAAAAAAAAAAACTATACAAACGAGTGTCTGCAAGTAAAGTGAATTTTCTAGGATTCCAATATTGCGTGGAGCGTGTACTTCACTTTCTACCTGACATTCTCCTATGTTTGCATGTAACAATATAAAATATGTAATGTATTAATTAGGGGTGTGCCTGAAGGCCTCGTCAATACCTTATTTGGTAAGGGCACGGTATACACTCTGGCTTTCAAAACGAATTACGGACAGAGAAAATATATTCTGCCTGAATATCTCAGCTGAAGACTAAAGAACACAGTGGTCGGTGTTGGGGTGCTAGAACTCTAACAGTTGAGCCCACCTAGGAGGGGGATCAGAGCAATAGTAACTCACAGACCTCTAAAGAGTCACGCAATAATGAGTGTGTTTAAGTTTGTGAACTCTAATGAAACTTTATGACGTGAAAAGAGCGCAAATCTCTACATCACCGCACCTTGCTGTTCTCTCGTCTCTCCGTGGCATCTCCTTCAGAAATCCTGAGATGTTTGCGTCAAAGTAGTAGTATCCCACAGCTATGAATTACTTCTTAGTGTCTAAAAACTGTTCTAAGAACACTTACCATGATTGCGTTCTAATCAATTGTTTCTAGCGGGTTCATAGGTTTATTGTTTGTTCCCAGAACGTTCTCCCTCAAAAGATAGGATAAACGTTCTTTAAAAACATTTCTAAAAATTGTTAATTTTCTATAACATTATTAGAACATTACTCTTCGCTAGACATTCTAATAAAGTATTTTAAGTGCAGAGTGTTTATAGATGTTTGAGTGTTGATGTCCTGTTTAAAAAGTAATAATTTGGTTTGATGTCCGCCATAAGGTGGTCAGCTGTTGGCGTTTAGTTTGTGTCAGATTTGACACTTTACTTGTCAGTGTTGTTCTTTTTAAAGTGTCTGTAATCTTTATTATGGCAAACAACAGCTAGAAAACATGTGGTTCAGTGATCGATGCTGGTTTGTCTCTTGCTGATGATTAACACACACTACCACATACTACGTTCGTTCTGATTACCTGGTCTCTCACTCCCAATCTAATGTATGGTGTTCTAGTTTCATATTTCATTTATTTCTCATAATGACTCAATGGGGTCCACAGCATGAGACACACTAGCTGAATCTTAAAGGCAGATAATTTTCAAGAGTATTAGAGAATAGAGAGAACATCACATGGACTAACACTACTCTGTCAGACACAAACATCAAGATCTCAGTTGTATGAACCCTGAACAATTGGTGCATGTTTCATGCTGCATTCATGTATTCTAGGGTACAATATCAAGTGAAAACTCATAATGAAACAGAAAATTAAACGCTCAGTCTTGGTTTAATAACTAAGTAGAAGGTTGGTAATACTGGTTTTTTGGAGTTTTTATTTACGCTGGAGTTTTGATCATCAAACAAGTGATTCTGGGTTGTTTCATCTTTCAATAACGAACATTTGACTTCTTGAGCAATGTAAGTCCACATCCTAGTGTAATGGGAAGGCTTTATTTAGAATGTTAGAGGATAATGTCTCTAACAATGGGTTATTCAATAGGCATGTTTAGAATGTTTCTTATATAGAGAATGTTATCCTAACCTTTGTCGCACATACATTCTAGGAACTTCTCTCCTCTTTGTCTCTGATAAAACTTGCCGCGCTGAAACATTATCCCAGAACATTATGTTTATTCTAGGTTTGCGTATCACCTATGATAATACATCATAACTACGTTATTATATTATTGATATATTTTAACAAGGCAATGATTTAAACCTTCTTAGGCTAGGATATGGAAATGAATGAATGAATAAACACATGCGCACTCTTCCAATCAAACAGCGCGAACGTCTGCGCGTCTCAGTCCTCTCAAAAACCTAAACCAGATCTCCTCTCCATTCAAGTACGTGCTACCATAATCAGCGTAGATACTGGATACATTTTCTACTTGTCCCGACATGTTTCATCTTTTACTCTTTTGCTGGTTTTGCGTCGTGTACACACACCATACATGTGTTAAATGAAGTTTCACTTAAACATCTAAGACCCTCGCTCATAAAGAGTTGCGTGCGTAATGAAAATGTGCGCACCTGAATGGGATATCAGGTTCGTGTTCAAATGATCGCCTAAATGCTTCTGCTCAGAATGACATCTCATCTTGCTTCATGATAAATATTAGTTATGAATATTATACTACTTATTTTTAGGGGGGGGATTTAAACACGACATGTTCAGTGATAACTATGAAAAAAAAAAGATAAAAAAAAAAGTTCATAACGGATCCCTTATTCAAAGTAGACTGTATCGACCTGGCTGTAAATCAGTAATGCCCCAGATCTCGGATATAATCGCTGTTAGATTGTTACTAGATACTACAATACTGGCTGTTCTGGACATGGAAATTGTAAATATCTCTAAATGTGTTCACGGTCCATTTATACGTAGTTTTGCGCGCAAATTTACATATGTATCTTGGCGTTGCTAAGGCTATATCTCTGTAATAAGAGTTTATTGACAAAAAAAACAAAAACTAGTTTTAATGTGTTTTCCATTTTACAATAAGTGACATGTAACCACGATCTTCTCTGTGCTTCGATGTAACCTCGTCGAGGTAATGTTGCTTTTAAAATGAAAAAATCGACTAGCTAGAAAATCAGTAGATCTGAGCAAACCCCTATACCTGGTACAACATGCTTTAGATTCAGGATTGTAAACGGTCGTTAAGTTAAGCTAGGATAAGGCCCGTGCTAAGGTACTTTTCTCTAATCTCTCGGTGTAGACGTAAATAAGACACAATCTAAACAGGTAGCCAAACTTAAATCTTTAGAAACATCTATAACCTTTTCAGAAGCAGCAAGTGCGCCGCTGGTCATCGATGTCTACTTTCCTGTACAAAAATTGAAAGCTAAGCCCAGTATGGCAGACAAACAGACCTGATCATCTATAGCTGACAAGGATAAGCCATTTTTAAAGATGAATTTATTAGTAGAGCTACTAGCAAGCGTATTTTTAGTGCTGGAAATCCATTTATTTATTTGCTGAAACTTCTTCTTCGTCTTCATGGCAGAGTCTGTCATTGGTTGCTTACCGCAACGGCAGATGCCACTGGGGGCGCACGCATTAGACCTGCGCAAAGTCCGGTAACAAAGCAGCTTTGGAAACTAAAGGAGAAAGCAGCACTCTTGCCTACTGCGTAGTTTTTCCCCTCCACACGTTTTTCATCTCGCGACATACCAAATGTGACCACTTTTATTTTGCAGGAGATTTTTATTATTATTCTTCTTTTCTATGCTGCTGGCCTCAGCTCCCGTCAGACCAACCGATGAACATGATGCGCGTCTCTCAATGACGCGAGACCAAGTCCGAGTTGCAAACAACCATTTCAGATGACGTATAGAAAAAATGTCCCGAGACGCCGGACTTGAGTACATACATCCCTAGCAAGCCTACTTAAACCGAGACAGCAACAAAACCCAATACCCAACTTCGTGATTCAAGAAAAAAAAAACCAAAAAAAGACATAAATATGTATGTACCAAAATAATGGTTTAAAACAGCACAGTGGCAGCAGCCTAACTGCATCACAAAAAAATATGCAAAATTAGTATGAGAGCCAGGACATGCAGTTAAATCAATAAGGTTACTGCAAACACCATGGGTCTCCAAATCAGCCAGTTTGAGGGATAGTTGGTAATAGACAGTCCTGCACAATAACTGCAGTGTCTCTTTCAAGGATCAGTGACACCAGCTGTACATGCTGACCCAATGCTACACAGCTCTGGAGGCCATAGCCGGCTCTATTGCCATAAACATAACGTAAATATGATGCATGGATCGAGGCGTCACTGTCACTGTCACCCTGCAAAAACTTACGACTCCATGCGAATGACTCATTGATTACAAGAAGGGTATTTAAAGGGCTGTTAAGTACAACCTCCTAAACGCAGGCTGGTTCTTAAATATAGACCCAGTGCTCCGGGTCTTAAAAAGGGACCAACCCAGCGGCTCTGTGCGGGGACTTTAACTTGATGTTGACCAGAGGTGGGCAGGTCCAGTGGCGTCATAGTCGAAAGTAAAAGTCCTGGCCATATTTTTCTGCTCCAGGCTCCATGAACTCTACAGCACTGATTTCAACTCCAGAGGAGGAACCAAGATCATTTCCTTTCATCGTCCACAAACAAGGTCTCGAAGTTCAAATCCCAAAGTCCTCAAAGAGTGTAAAGTTAATGTGAGGACACATAGAAAACCGTGGCAAATACTGTGATCTAATTATAATGATGGATCCTCTTGCGGGGTGTGCAGTTATGATGAACCACTGCTTGTTGATTGGAAATTACAGAGGATCAGATGTTGCATGCTTGTTTTATTGGGGTTAAACAATGATGCCACCATCATGGAGAATCAGTGTGTGATTGAACTTTAGTTGCTTGCTTCTTGACCCTTGACGGTGGTGTGCAGTTGTGGTAAAATTTTGGGCGCTGTTCAAGTATCTCTCTCCTCTGTAGTAATGCATGTGGTGTTTTACAATGATTGAGATATTTGCTTTTGATATGATGATGAACCAAGCCCTCATGAAATGGGCCTGAGTTTCATTTATAAATAACTTGTCTTTCCATTCTTTACATGTTCATGTTTTGCATTAAGAACCTATGTGAAACTACAGATACACTCGTTGTTCTACAAATAATATAGTGAAATTAATACAAAATAAAAAAAAAAGTATGTTTATATATATACTATATGTCTGTGTGTGTGTGATTGTGTATATATGACATATAATACACCCAAAAACTAATACTACCCTACTAATTACTAGTCTCTTAGACACTCACACTGCGCAGGAAGACTCAAGTGACCAGTATACCAATCTCACAAAAGTGGTCGACAACTCAACAAAATGCTTCATCGATGTCAATGAATGTCCTGGTGTTAACACCCCTAGTAAAAACTGCCTTCTCCCATCACTGCATCTCGCTCAGTATGAAAAATTATTGTCACCAACTGTGACAGGATGTTCATGATAAATGTTCATGGCCTCAATTCCTGCTGTCTCGATATAGCTTTCTTTTTTATTCAATATTGACACACTTAAGGTGGCATTGTTTAATAGTTTTTTTTTTTTTTTTTTAGTAGTTATACAGTACATCTCTGACTAATAAACCAAACGAGTAGAGACTCTCTCTGCTTTCGCTATTACGATGCTTTATTTACCATGAGTTATTAGCAGAAATCACAAGTTACCTACTACCTTACTTCAAGCTTTTTGATTTCAGCAAATGCACAAATGTTTTGCTGTGAAACAATACTTCGCGAATATTGCTTAGAAACTAACTACTTTGAGCTCTCTCATTAAAAGGGTCAAGAGACTAATTAAAAGCAAACTCTTTTGACCGCAGTTATGGTGGCTCTCTGATGTGCTTTAACAAAAAGAAAGTAAAATCAGTATATTTCATCCAAGGCTGTGCCTGGAGTACATGTAGTTCTGTGGTTTCTTTTCTTCTGTTAAGTTGATTTAACGAGGTGTTCATCACTCATGCACAATCTTCATTTAAATATCACTTAATTATTCATTAACTTTAACTCTTGAGACGTGGGGATCTGACTCGAGAACATTCGTTTGTGAGTGAAAGAATGACTTGTTCTCCTCTGGTTAAACCTTGCTGAGTTCATGGGTGGAATAACATATGCAGGACTTTTACTTTCTACCCCTGGATCGTTATCCCTCTGCCAACTGCTGGGTCAAAACAACCCAACTGTTGGTGGATTGGTCGCCTAGTTTTAAACCCAGCGTTGGGTTATATTTAACCCAGCATTTTTTAGAGTGTACTCTTCATGACTTGTAAAATCCATGAAAAGATTTTTAAAACCTAGGCATCATACACTTGCCAACATTGTTTCAAATAGTGACCATCGCATATGCTACACAACTGAAGGATAATATAGTCATTCTGATCAAATCAAACTCATACAGAAACATATGCCTTGTTGCTATGAGACAACTGACAAATGAAGAATAATTTTTTGTTCTAAAATCGTCTGAAAATATCAAACATATTTGATACTCTGGGTCAGGACTGGATTGATAATCGGGCATACCGGGCATTTTCCCGGTGGGCCGACGCACTTAAGGGGCTGACAGAATGTTCTTGTTGTTTTTTTTTGGAGGACCATCACGAAGGGACAGCGAGCAGCCAGTGGCCCATTGGTTTGTCTCCTCTTGACAGCATAAACATCCAATCACAATGCGCTATAGACGGAGCGATGAAGTATTTTGTGCTCCGACTTCTTCATCGTCTGCTTTTCCACACTGTTTTTCACAGAAGCTTTATCAAGAACAGGCTTGCTCTGCGCTGAGTGATGGGCGGGCCAAAGAGGACAGGCAGGGAGGAGAAAAAGAGAGTAGTTAAAATCAGTAAAATGCCTAATAAGGGACTCGCAGACGCACGCATCTAACCCTATCCTAATGTGTGCACGTCCCATGAGGTGTAGAATACATAATACTTTTGAAATAAACGTAAATTTGTCCCCCCGCAATTTTTTGGCCAAGTCAAGTCAAGTGTGTTCATAGAAGGTTTCCATGGGCCAATGCAAATAAGCTAGATTTAAATGAAAAAAAGACACATATGATATCAATGACCTGACATTTTTTTATTTTTATTCCAAAACAAGATGTGATATGAGGTGTGATAGCCTACATAGGCTACATTGACATACACTACCAGTCGAAATGTTTGTGAACCAGTAAAGAAAGATCCAATAGAAAGATCCAAAAGATCAGCATTTATCTGGGAAATAAAAAGCTTTGGTAGACCTTTATACCATATACCATTCAAAAGTGTGGAGTCCAGTAATAAATTTTTTTTTTTTAGGTATGGTTTGGGAAATGATAGAATGACAGAAAGTGTCAAGTTATTTTATCATATTTAGCAGGATTGCTTTAAATTTATCAAAAAGGTGGGGGACGATAAGAAAAATTATAATGTAACCAACAACTATTTCATAAATTTTGTTCTTCGTGAATTTTCTATTCATCGAAGAAACCTGAAAAAATTATACTCATTCCAGTCGGTTTTCAACATAATCACAAAAGTTGTTTGACAGCAATCAAAATATTGGATTGTTTCTGAGATCATGTGACTGGAGTAATGATGCAGAAAAAAATTCAGCTTTGAAATAGCAGGAATAACTTACATTTTTAAAATATATTCAAATATAAAACAGTTGGCCTTTTAAATAGTAAAATGTTTTTCCCAATATTACTTCATTTACTTAATTTTGTTAGCAAAAGAAAATTGTCAGTCGGGGTGAACAGAATAGAAGTCTTAAACAAACATAAAAAATCCTTACTGTTCAAAAACTTTTTGACTTGTGTGTATCATGTGGGGAAGTCATTGGCCTAATATGTAAGAGGTACTAATCCTACACGAAGGTTTGGTGTGAGTTTTGGTGTACCGGCAATCCCAACACTTAGGTGCCCTTGAGCCAAGGTGCACTGCTGCCCACGTTCGCGCAAGCAGCATAAATGACGTGCGCCACTGCTCCGGTGGTGGTTCACTGTGCTTTGTGTCGTGCACTTTGGATGGGTTAAATGCAGACACGATTCTAAATTTTGGGTCACCATACTAGGCACGTCACTTTTTTTTGTCCCTTTATATATATAATATATATATATATATATATATATATATATATATATATATATATAGTCACGGTGGAAGGAACACATGACAAAGAGACCTCAAAATAAGTCCCCCGGAGGGGGGGGTTTATTGACAACGAGTGTGCCCAAATAAGGTGAATAGTGCTGAGGTGAGTAGGTGCTCTCTGTCTGCGTGTCCAGTGTTCAGTGGTTCCATAAGGCGCTCATGGCGGGGCTGATCGGCTACACACTTGTGTCTGGAAAGGAGAGGAGAAGGAACGTTAGTCTCTAGCATAGAGGTCTCTTCCGCCATGCCTCGAACGGCTGATCTGGCCATCGGGTGAACGAGCGCAGCTATGGCTGATCAGCCGCGACAAGCGGGGTGCTGGTGCTCCTTGTCCATTTCCAGGGCAATGCTGATGTCGTGGGGCCTTCGTCACAATCCTGGGGCTTGGGGGCCCCAAAGCGTTATCCTGCTCCTGGAGGAAGATCGAGAACAGTAAGGGGGATATTGGGGGTGAGTGGGTGGGTGGGGAGTGACCCGACAGACCTGAAAAAGCTGACCAGGTCCATGAGAGTCAGAGGCATTTTCCTAATTTTTAAGTTCACCCAAAAATTTTAATTAAGTCATTTGACTCACCCTCTATGTTCCAAACTTCATTAAGACCCCCGTTCATCTTCGTACACAGTTGAGATATTTTAGATTTAGTCGGGGAAGCTCTGTCCTCCATTGAAAATTTTATATGCGTATACTGTCCATGCCCAGAAGGTAATAAAAACATCATCAAAGTAGTCCATGTGACATCAGAGGGCCCGTTAAATTTACTGAACATAATACTTTTTTGGCCCAAAATACGACTTTATTCAGCATTTTCTTCTCTTCCAGGTCTGTTACCTTAGGGAAGCCATTTTTTACCATATATGTACCCGTTAATTGGCTGAAAAAAAAAGGCTATAGAAATATTTAGCTAATTATCTGTACACTGAAAAACCCCGACAAGTAACTAACTCAAACCGTTTGAGTAAACAGATATCATAAAAACATGACAAGTTGGCTTTACTCAAACAGTTTGAGAGATTGATAAACCATTTAATTTTTTAAAAAACTTTGTTTGAGTACTCTGAACTTAATTCAGTTGGGGTTTCACTGAAAGAAGATATACATTGCAATTAAGTAATTAGGGGTGATTAATTGGTGATAATTGAGCATTGAAGTATGAACACTACTTTTTAACAAACAGAATTACTGAAGAAAGAGAGAGAAAGGAACTACAACTGACTTCAGACACAGCCTCACTAAAACCCTGACAAGTTATTGCTCAAACCGTTTGAGGAAACCGATTGTAAACCATTTAATTTTTAAAAACTTAACAGTTATAGAGTACTCTGAATTTAAATTCATTTGGGAGTTCACTAAAAAAGAAGATAATTTTGCAATTAAAAATTAAGTGATTAATTGGTGATTTTGAATTAGTATGAACGCTGCTGTTAA
>NW_024879195.1:1301508-1333108 GCF_018340385.1 Cyprinus carpio
TAAATTTTTGAGTAGTAATACTTACATTTTTAGAGTATAAAATCAACAATCTTCTCCCAAGGCCAAGATCTCTGAGCAGCTGTTCGACGTTTCGTTTGTGCAGATATTGTCGCTGAGAGAAAACTGTACTGGACTGTTGAGTTAGTGATGCTGTGAGGTGGTAGTGCACCTGACCCTCTTTTTTATTATTATTGCCAAACTTTTTACATAAAAGATCATGGTAAGAGGGTTGTATCTAACAATAACAATCATAACGGCATAAAACAGTAAATAAAAATTGACCGTGTTCATCATAGTATGAGATACTATACAAGAAAAAAAAATCACATAAAATAATTGAAAAATATTCTTAAAAATATAAAAACTTAAATTAACAGTATTGGCTATGCTACAATCTTCATTATCAAGATACAAATACATTTATTAAACCTGTCACTCATATCTTTTAAGTTTTTACGCTCATTTTAACTTTGTAGGTCACATGATCAACATAGCGGATGATGATATCCGCATTAATGCTTCATACACAAATACGCATTCAGGCTGTAGAGCATGTACTCTTTTATCGGCTCTTTAAATTAGTTCTTATTGAAATTAAGTGCCTAATTAAAGGGTATGCGGTTTCGAACGCAGCCGGACAAAATCTCGTTTTGACATCTCGCGTGGTTCTGTGTGATTTGGACAACTTCAAGTTACGCCTCTTTCGTCAAGTTACGCCCACTTCAAGTTACGCCCCTGTCTTGCAGTCTGCAGACAGACCCTTCCTCCCTTTAAACAGGCGGCTGAGCAAAGCACAGTTCACTGAACTAAGCAATGGGTAGGAAAATTGTATATGGCTGGGCTTATAATTAAAGCATTCGTCATGTTGATGCGATTTCATTTTTTACTTTCTCTTTACAGTGTTACAAGCTCTTGGTTAATAAAGACCAAACTGTAAAGGTTGCAAAAGATTACATAAAGTAATCAAATCCAAAGATAACATATTCTTTCGATAACAAGGTTAAGAAGGCATTGTATAAATGACACTGTCTTACATGAGATTTGCTGAATCGTGAAAGCGAAAAAACGAGGGAGTAGTTGTCTTTCCACAATCCAAAAAACCCACACTCCACCTAAGTAAAGCTGCAAGTAGGGAGGTTGTAAAGAATAATACCCTGAAAGTAGAGTTGCTGACGTCGCGAAACGAACCGATTCTTTTGAACTGCTCATAAACATGAACGATGGGAGCCGAGTCGCGGCTGGAGGGAGCCGTTCCTTCTGGCGTTCTTTTTTCCTATGCGTGTTTCACACAGATGCACACAAATGAGCTCCTCCGCCAGACAGAACCAGTTATATAGGGGAGGGGCATACCCGCGCAGGCCAACCCTTTATAGCGTGATGATATTAGTTATTAGTTGTGCAATCATCCTTCACGTGAGTACTCCAGAAAAAAAAGGCAGAAAAAAGCCATAAAGTGGTTAAGGAAAAAAAAAAAAACCCCTCTGGCTTTGTATTTATTTACATTGGCATTTTGTGTTCATTAAAACTTGTTCTTTTAAAAAACATTAAAAAATGTTTTTTTGTGATACTGTTCTTTGTATAAATTTTTCACTAAAAGCGGTTTTGCACAGACATTCGTGCAGCCCCCTTGTTTATGGTTCTTGTACTTGACGGGCTATTTCCTATTTGCAAAGTTTACAGTCTTATAGTTATACATGCCATTTTTAGTAGTCTATTTTATCTACTTTAATTTGTTTTGTTTTCATATCATAATGTCTTAGTGTGTACCGTTCTTGTGTGGAAAGTGTTTGTGATAAAAGCTGGGGTTTCGCACAGAAATCATTGCGCCGCTTTGGTTTTGAGGGTTATTTGGTAGGTAGTTGTATGATACATAAGTCCAACGGACTTTACCCACACACCCACCACAGCCAACCACAGACACACACCACACTCGCCTTGTGCTAGGTATCCAAAATGTTATGTCACTGTCCTAAGCAGATTGAGTGTGTTGCAGCCTATTGAATATACAGTCCACACATTGAAAAATGAGGTAAATAATCATATGTCAGAAATAAATTCAAACGCAGATTATTGGTGCATGTGATATCTGAGTTTTATTATTGACTACAAATCTCACCTCATCATTCCTCCCAGTGATTATTTCCAGGATAAACGACGTGCACCCAAGATGGCTTCTTAAAACTGACTAAATACAGGTCATTCTCAAGAAAGATTAGCATATTGTGATTAAGTTCATTATTTCCATAATGTAAATGATAACATTAAACTTTCATATATTTTAGATCATGCAACACCAACTGAAATATTGTCAGGTTCTTTATTGTTTTAATACTGATTGTTTTTGCAACACCTCATAAAACCCAAAATTTCAAAAAATGTGCATATGTAATTGACCAATAAATAGAAAAGTGTTTTGAATACAAAAAAAGTCAACCTTTTCAAATAATTATGTTCAGTTATGCATCAATTAATTGGGGCGGAATCCTTTTGCAGATGTCTGCTTCAATGCGGCGTGCCTGGAGCAATCAGCCTGTGGCACTGCTGAGGTGTTATGGAGGCCCAGGAGTGTTGATAGCGGCCTTAAGCTCATCCAGAGTGTTGGGTCTTGCGTCTCTCAACTTTCTCTTCACAATATCCCACAGATTCTCTATGGGGTTCAGGTCAGGAGAGTTGGCAGGCCAATTGAGCACAGTAATACCATGGTCAGTAAACCATTTACCAGTGGTTTTTGGCACTGTGAGCAGGTGCCAGGTCGTGCTGAAAAAACGAAATCTTCATCTCCATAAAGCTTTTCAGCAGATGGAACATGAAGTGCTCAAAATCTCTCCTGATAGCTAGCTGCATTGAACCCTGCCCTTGATAAAACACAGTGGACCAACACCAGCAGCTGACATGGCACCCCCAGACCATCACTGACTGTGGGTACTTGACACTGGACTTCAGGCATTTTGGCATTTCCTTCTCCCCCAGTCTTCCTCCAGACTCTGGCACCTTGATTTCCGAATGACATGCAAAATTTGCTTTCATCCGAAAAAAAGTACTTTGGACCACTGAGCAACAGTCCAGTGCTGCTTCTCTGTAGCCCAGGTCAGGCGCTTCTGCCGCTGTTTCTGGTTCAAAAGCACACGCCTGTGCACGGTGGCTCTGGATGTTTCTACTCCAGACTCAGTCCAACTGCTTCCGCAGGTCCCCCAAGGTCTGGAAATCGGTCCTTCTCCACAATCTTCCTCAGGGTCCCGGTCACCTCTTCTCGTTGTGCAGCGTTTTTTTGCCACACTTTTTCCTTCCCACAGACTTCCCACTGAGGTGCCTTGATACAGCACTCTGGGAACAGCCTATTCGTTCAGAATTTCTTTCTGTGTCTTACCCTCTCGCTTGAGGGGTGTCAATGATGGCCTTCTGGACAGCAGTCAGGTCGGCAGTCTTACCCATGATTGCGGTTTTGAGTAATGAACCAGGCTGGGAGTTTTTAAAAAGCCTCAGGAATCTTTGCAGGTGTTTAGAGTTAATTAGTTGATTCAGATGATTAGGTTAATAGCTCGTTTTAGAGAACCTTTTCATGATATGCTAATTTTTTTGAGATAGGAATTTTTGGGTTTTCATGAGCTGTATGCCAAAATCATCAGTATTAAAACAATAAAAGACCTGAAATATTTCAGTTGGTGTGCAATGAATCTAAAATATATGAAAGTTTAATTTTATCATTTACATTATGGAATCACTGAATGGGCTTTCACTGTGGATGAAGCGGCGTCCAGCCCGGGGTCATCACATGTGGTTGCAGCAAGAACGAGGTACGCTCCTTCGTAGAACCCGCCTGTTGCACCGTTCTCAAGCCGCCTGTCTCTGCTCACTCAAGATGGTCGCGGCTCACTCTAAGCCTCCGGCCTCTGCTCACTCAAGGTGTGTGACGCTGTTTCGTTGAGAAACTGAAACTACTTTGTTTTTGCCTTGCAAAAGAAAACACACGACTGGAAATCATGTTTATATCATGTTTATAAGGGGTTTTTATGTTTTATGTCTCTTCCCGCTGGCCGGACAGGGCATCCACATATGTTAAGAGGTGTACATTTCCGCAATAGTATGTTCCTGCACAACTGGAGGCTGCAGTTTCAGGACCACAGATCTAGGACCGCAGTTCTAGGACCCTAGTTTTTCGTGACAGCGCCACCTACCGTATTGGATGATATAGCGATGGCTGCAGGTTCAGCGAGACCGCCAGTTCTAGGACCCTGTTGGTTTAGTTTGTAGTCATGTTTGTATATAGCATCAATAGGGATAATCTCAGTAGTATTTGTTTTTAAATGTGATTTTTGATTTCAAAAATGCATCAGAGGTTAATTACTAAGTGTGCTTTGAGTCACAATTTTAAATTTAAACATGAATTTACACAAAATATAAATGAAAATTGTATATCAACTTTTCAAAAAATTGTAAAAAAACAATGTTTGTTTTGTTTGAGAAGAAACTTAAACGTCTAGTCTCTGGGAATTATACAGATACTGATTTAACTCCTTAAGGTGAATCTAGCTCATTATCATGGTAAGTTAAAGTTGGGACTCAAGCGTATGCAGTCACTAAATTACCGCCTGATATTTTAAAGTGTTGTTGAGAGGGACAAGCCAAGCCACAAGACTGATTCAAGATGTTTTATAGATAAATATTTATATATAGATGTGTGTGTGTGTGTGGGTGGTGTGTGTGTGTGTATATCTATATATATATACTACCGTTCAAAAGTTTTGGGCTCAGTAAGACTTGTAATATTTTTTTTAAAGAAGTCTCTTCTGATCATCAAGGCTGCATTTATTTGATCAAGATTCAGAAAAAAAAAAAAAAACTGTAATCTTGCAAAAATGTTATCTAGAATATAAATAATGGTTTCCATTTAAATATACTTTAAAATATAATTTATTTCTGTGCTGGAAAAGATGAAATTCCATCACCCATAGACTCCAGTTTAAAGTGTCACATGAATCCTTCAGAAAAATCATTCTAATATGCTGATTTATTATTAGAATTATCAATGTTGGCAACAGCCAACATATTTTTTTTAGAAGCTGTGATGCTTTTTTTTTCAGGATTCTTTGATGAATAAAAAGTTAAAACGAAGAGCATTTATTTAAAATAGAAATCTTTTCTTACAATATACACTACTGTTCAAATGTTTGGGGGTCGGTAAATTTCTATTTTATTTTTTTGAAAAGAAATTAAACCTTTTATTCAGCAAAGGACGTGTTAAATTGTTAAGAAGTGATAGAAAATTATATTTTAAAGGATATTTTAAATAGAAAAACCATTATTTTATATTATAATAAAACATTTTGCAAGATTACCTTTTTTTTATGTATTTTTGATCAAATAATGGACAGCTTGATGAGCAGAAGAGCAAGAGACTTTCTTGAAAAAAAATTACAAGTATTACTGATTCCAAACTTTTGAACTGGTTAGTGTTGTATATATATCTATAAGTACACACACGCCATTTTTGCGGACAACCATCACAACCAGCACCAAAACGCGAAACCCCTTTTCCATTAGTTGCTGGCATGGATGGGGTAGAATGGCTGTAGGCTTCAACTCTAGAGAAAGAGAGATGAGCGAGGAGAAGAGCAGCAGATGAGAAGGATAAAATACGAAAACCATTTGTTTAACCATATTCAACTGATATATCTGAATTACACACTTATGCAACTGTTGGAGTTTTAGAGAGAGACCCCAAAACAGAATATTCATCGTTACTGACATCTAATTACAAACTTCAAATGGGTTAAGTACATAAGAGCAATACCCTACCAATTGAATGCATCTCTCTTCTTTCCTCAATTGTGTTGTCAATTTTCTATTAAATTCTTCCACTTCACCTGAAAATAGTTATCATGAGAACAATCACTTTTTGTGATAACAGAAATATCCCGTAGCAAAAATGGTTGTTACTAGGCATTGTGCAAAAATAATTCATATTGTACTCTGACATGAAATGATAATATGGACCAGAAAGGAGAAGACGATCCGTTAGAATGTTGAAGAGATCATGAAAATATCTCTAGTGCCTTTTTAAATCATCCGTCCTACAATGAGCCTAACCAACATCCATAAAATCACTGCATATTGGCCATGCAGAACATGACAGGAAACTAACACATGATAAAACAATGGACTGTATGTGGTAGTAGCCTCATTCATCATTGCAAAACACAATGCCAACACAACAGGCTAAACACATAGTGCAAATAGCGGCAGGCAGTTGCAGGTTTATTATGAAGAGAAGATCTTTATACATAAATATGGTAAACCAAACGGAGTATAAGCCAGTTAGGTCACACGAATTACATTAAGCTAGTGCAGGTAAGATCTTACAAAACCTGACATCAAACCATGCTCTTGTCATCTGATAAGGTTTAATTTAATGTGCTGGCTACGATTCACTGCAACTCACTCAAAGGATTTATGAAATCATAGCCACGAATTAACGTCGTAGTAATTAAATTAAACTAGCTCTCACGAATTCTTAATTGGTGGGAATTACTGATTAATTCATAGTTAGCAGTTTCACTATGATAAAACTTCGCACCGTTTTCAAACGTTATAAAATAAAAACTTAATTAAACATAATCGGTAACTCACCGTCTGATTGAGGTCACGGTCGTCCAATCTTTAATTAAGTGTTGATCCAAGTACGGTAGGGTGGCGCTTGTAAAAACAAAAACACTAGGGTCATAGAACTGCGGTCCTAGAACCGTGGTCCTGAAACTGCAGCCTCGGTTGTGCAGGGAATACCCTTCTCCATTTCCGTCCACACGCTCGAGGCATTAGGCCAATCACACCGCGCTGGATAGCTGGCCAATCACACCACACCTAGCTTTTCAGACCAATGATGCTTGTAAAAATCGACGCGTTTCAGAAGGCGGTTGGGCATAGAGGAGAAACGAAAAAATGTACAGTATTGTGAAAAAATAATGAGTTTTTTTTAACAATTAAACCGCCAAGTAAATCAACAATTTCATTACACCAAATACACAAAATAATGTTCTTTTTAGCAGCAATCATATGGACCCCTTTTAAAAGAATTACATTTGAAGTCACCGTTATGTAGCAATCAGTGTTTGCTTTAGTTGGGCTCTTGACCCTTGACTTTTTAATATTAATTTTTCTCTGGTTGCTGTAACGGGTGTTTATAAAACAAATTTAGTTATTGTAAGAAAGGGAAAAAATCAAGAGAAAATGTGTGATCAGGTTATATTTGACAATTCACTGTTGATTCACTGAGATCATCAGTGGTGAGTGTTGTTTAGTTTATGTTATTGATCACAACTGCCTCATTTAAAAAAAAAAAATAATAATATTAAGAAACTTTTAGGATCTCTTGCCACACCAAAGTAAAGTACAGCGCTGCTGCTTGTTGAGACATGCAGACATCAGGAATTTCAGCATATGAATTCTCAACAATGGTGATGTTATTCAGACAGATTCATGTGGCTTTGCATCAGGGTGCACCAATCATAAACTATTCCATGGCTAACAGAATGCATTGCTGACCATGAATACTAATTTATGGCAGCTGCCATTTGTACTTAGTATTGTCTTTTATTCTTACTATTTGTTTTTATTTTTGTTATTTTTATTGTGACTTTTTGCTGCCCTGTTTGGTGATGTTTAAAAATAATGTAAAAATGATCCGACTATGTTGTCCCCATTGCTGAGATTTCCCATGTGATTCTTATGGTCTATGGAGCTGCCAGACTTTAAAGTTCTTTTCAATCCCATAATTCTAAAAAAGTGGTTTATACAATTTTCTCATATTCTCCTGAAAACCATAGTAGACTGAATTAAGATAAAATTCACAAAAGAACTGCAGATTTACATTAAAAAGGCAATCAGAGACTCATGCACAATATAAAATGGTTTTATCTTACGTTCTTGGTCATCCACCTATATATTTTATAAGCACTACTGAAACAGCCAAAGAAAAAATGTTTCTAACTTAAAATTAAGGTCAAGGGTCAAGAGGGCCACTAAAGCCAACCACTATTGCACCAAAAAACGTGTAAGCTGAAAAAAATAAAAAATCTAAAACTGTAATTCTCAATAACGCAACTTCTGTTTCTATCTACTCGAGAAGAAAAAATCTAATGGTTAGTACTGAGTTGACGGCTGGGGCTGTTGTTTGTGGAGTTGTTTACTTATCTTCGGCTGAGATCTTGAGAGATTTCAAGTCTTTATTTCAGTTGATTTAATTTAAAAGTGGTAATATGATGGTTGGCTTGACTGTAGCAGAGCGCGGGCGGGGCTTGAGGAGAACGGTTTTTTGTTGTAAGCAGGGAGGATTCTCGAAGGAGGAGGTTACCTTGTTCGTGAAAGCAACCAAGGCTCTCCCATGTGACGACCACCGGGCTGGATTGCCGCTTCGTCCACGGTGGAAAGGCCGATTCAGCGATCCACAGTGAGCAAAGTTGAGTTTTTTCCTCAGCGACCAGCACGGATCAGATCCAGGCATGACGAAGAGGATATGGTCTCTTCGTTGGAAGGCCAAACAAAGTAGTTTTGGCTTTCACAGTTGAAACACACAGTGTCTATACGGACATGGCGGGGTGGCTGGCAACAACCAATAAATTACAACAAGAGAATAAAAGGTACGCCTTCTTTCTTCTGCGTTTGAAAATCTGGGCCCATGTTATGTTAAATTCTTCCCACATAATTGACGTAGATCATGTGGGGATGTGTTAGAAACGCGCCGTTTAGGATAGCGTGGACGAGTCTCACCTTTTATAAAGAATATCTCTTTGGATTTGAGACTTAGTCTTGCAACTTCACAGATATTCTTTATGACCCAAGAGCTTGTAACACTCCAAAGAGAGAAGGAAAAAAATTGAAATCTGCATCCATATGACCCTTTTAAGGCTGTGGCTGAAGTCAGTTGTAGTTCTTGTGTTTCTCTTTTCTTCAGGTGATTCTGCCTGTTAACAGCAGATGTGCATCAATAATGCTCAATCAGCACTTAATTAATCACATAAGTATCTCATAAACTTTAACACTCTTTAGCGAGTGAGACATATATGCTCCGAGCAGTGTTAATTTAACACTCAGGATTTTACTGTGTACATAACCGGCAGCTCTCACTTATATTAATCTGCACAAAAATCTGATTAATAATTACGATTTCGGTCTAATGAAATCAAATCCACAAATAAGATAAAGAAACATGTGGCAAAAGTTTGATAAGGCTGGCATCACTGTGTCCACATTCTTTTTTTTATGCCATACATCAGAACAATACAACGAGAAAAAACATTCAAATATAAAGGAAACATAGAAAAACAGATGAACAACATTAATATAAATGAAACTAATATGAAAATATATAAAAGACAATTTTTTTGGAGGCGTCACTTTATGCAATAGCATACCTGCTTACAATATTATGAGTTCTAATAGCCTTTTAAGTTGTGCAATTACACAGGATCTTAATAACCAAGCTGAAAGCTTTTTTTTTTTTTTTTGGTTTTTATGTCATGGACTCAGGCCACTTCTTTTGATGCTTCTTACCAGAAGCATCCTTGTTATTTCTGATGTACTTCATCAGTTTCACACCTTTATTTTGGAAACACCACAGTAACAGAGGTGGGAGTAAGTCACACATGTACACGTCAAGTCTTAACCTGCAAGTCTCAAAACAAAGTCCAAGTCAAGTTTTGTGTGAGAATTCAAGCAATTCAAGTCAGTCATAGCAGCCTTTCTACTATAGCCTTTTTACTTGTGCAATACCCCCCCCCCACAGGACATAACAATACAGCTTGAAATGTATTTTTATTTTTTTGCATCATTTTTCCGTTCTGTATTTGTGGTTTTACATGTCATGACTCGTGACTGCCACTTCTTTTGTGATGATTACTTACCAGAAGCTAGGGACTGTAGGTGACACTTATCAGTTTCACAACCTTTATTTTTAAACACCACAATAATATGACCATAACTGCACACGAAAAAGTGGCCTACGCAAAGTACTCACATTATATTCAATAACAACAATCAAGTAGTCCACCAAATTATAACTAAGCATTCTTCTAGTATTCCCTGTATTAGTGTATTAATATAGTGAGAGAATGAAAATCAATGATGAATTCAGAAAACTGATGAACAGGTGTGCTGTTAACAAACCAGAATCACGGAAAAGAAAAGAGGAGAAACACAAGAACTACATGACCTTCAGCCAGAGCCTTAGAGATGAAACCAACTGAGGGGGGGAAAGGGGCGGGGGGAAAACACCGTTACAATCTCTCTCAAGATCTGATTTATAAAAACTCCACAAACAGCATCACGGGTGTGTGTTACATTAGGGAGGAATCTCCTAAACTCTGCCGAAATTGAGTTTGACACCCCTGACTTAGAATCTTGACCTTTTTAGTAATTTAAAGTAATGTGCTTTTAAGGAAGTGACCTATTATGTCATAGCAAACATTTGTGCATTGCTAAATAGCAGGTTAGTTTACACTTCTGCTCAAAAACATATTTTGATAGCCTGGGTAAGTGTTATCGTTAATGAATCACGAGCGGTTCTCGACTGTGCGCGCTGGAGGCGGACCGCAAGCGCTCTTTCCTAGGGGTTTTATCGTGATGATGGGAACCTATTCTCATGAGGTGATTTTATTTAGAAATAAAGAGTGACTGTGCGCAGATGGAGGGTGTCTGTGCTGCTGTGTGTCCAGACCTCCCTCAGCTCCTCACAGTCTCCACAGCTGGCTTCAGGCTCAGGTGACGAGCTGCTGCTTCTGGACCCAAAATAATGCCCGTGATTATAACGTTATTAAAGATTGAAAAAAACGAACTAAGTTGTCACACAAAATATAACTTTGATATCAAAAACCGTTAAAATATACATTTCTGTCGTGTTTTTTTTTTTTAAGCCTATAAAGTCATTTTGATATATCATAAATAACATTTCGTGGTAAAACGTTTTATCAAGTGCAAATAGCAAAATAAGGACGTTCTGAGAATTTTGTTCTAACGTTTTCTCCTCAACGTTATGACAAGGTGTATATTAGCTCGATATTAAGGATATAAGAACGTTCCATTTTCTCCCTTAAACATTTATATAACTTTGAAAAAAAAGGTTGTTAAAAGGCTGTTGTTAACGTTTCAATGCTTGGGATATAGCCTAAATCTAACTGTCTCCGTTTTTCTTGGGAGTCCAATAAATTCATGCTTTTCAGGAAAAGTAAATGATTTAAGTTATAAAAAAGCATGCAAACATTTTTGGAGACATGTATTTGTCTTGCTCTCTGTCTTTCAGATATGGAAAAATGAGCTGATTTGTGGTGAGAATATTCGGCACAGCCAATAAACTACCCACCTCTAGGAAATTTTCATGTTCTGGGAATGTTTTCAGCTTCAAGTTTTATTTTAGTTCCTAGAATGTTTTGCTAAAAGGTAGGATAACATTCTCTAAAAACATTCTAAACATGCCTATTGATAACATTGTTAGAACATTATCCTCTAACATTTAATAAAGATTCCCATCACACTAGATGTGGACTTACATTTTCTCAGAAGTCAAATTTTGGTTGAAATGTGAAAACCCAACCTTTGTTTGATGTCAAACTCCAGCTAAAAATAACTCCAAAAACAAAATTACCAACTTCACTTATTATAAACAAGACTGACTTGTATGTCATAAACTGTAAAAAGTTCTTATTGTGAGATTAACAGAGGTTCGTTGATGAGTTTATTGAAGGTTTAGTTTAGGTGATGTTGGCCATTCTGGATGATCAGTACTTAGGCAGTATTCCAGTCATGTCCATTATCGTACTTTTTGTGTAACCTCTAAACTATATTTGTCGGCAAAAACTCTAGAGAAAAAATGTATCAGGTGACTTTTCGGCTGGTTTCTTATTCTGGAGCATTCTATGCTATTAGTCCTTAATTAGTGGTTATAGCAAATGTGTTGCAAACGATAAGAATCCTGCAGATTTTATCAATGGTATTTTTGTCTATCTTTTGAATCACTGTTCATGAACTTCTAAATGCTTAGAACACAGAGACATCAAGAAATTATGTATGAATCTCAAAATGGTGACATGCCTTTATGCTTCATGCATTGCAATGCATTCTGGGACCCATGTGATGAGTTTTGTATGATGCACCCAGAATACATTGCAGCATGAAGCATGTCACCATTGTTGAGATTCATACACTGAATCTTGATGTTTGTGTGACAAAATAAGTTATTTTTTTAATCCTTGAAATTATCTGATTAAAACTCCACTGAGTCGCTTTAATAATATTTAATGCGCCATGCACTAATACTATACGATTAGACTGGATGAAAATCAGGGGTCTAGAAACGCTACATGATTTGATGTCTTAATCACTCAGCAAGCAACCAGCATCATCTAAAAACATATGTCTCCTGCTGCTTGTTTTTTGTCTAATAACAGTTACAGCAGCTAAAGACCAACACTGACAAGTGCAAGTGTCAAATTGCACAAACTTAAAGCCAAAACATGACACCATATGGTGACACTCAAACCACATTATTATTTTAAACAGACATCAACATCAAATCTAAACCTAGCTTAAATCTTTATTAGAATGTTAGAGGATAATGTTCTATAAGGTTTTTTATTATAAACATTTTTAAAGTTTTTAGAGAACGTTATCCATTTTTGAGAGAAACGTTATGGGAACAAAAAAATAAAAAAAACTACCCACGCTAAAAAAAACATTGCTAGAACAATGCATGGTAATGTTCTTAGAACATTTTAGACACAAAAAAAAGTCTAGTGAGGTAATGAGCCCACGAAGCATTTTCCATTGTGAGAGCATGCCTCTGTATCCAGAAACTGAGAAACATTTTACATGACCGCTGCACAATCAAACAGAAAATTAAAAACAGCCATGATAATAACTGGTGGGTTTCTGTGTGATTGTACAAGTTTCTTCTCGGATTATACTAGGCAAACGTGTTCGAATGTGTAAACAGTGATTCTGTGCAATACTCCTGTAAAAAGGTTGTTTCCATTACTTTAATAATGTATTGTCTCTCACTTCAGATCTGTCAATATTCGTTAGCTTTTGTTGGAATGAGTTCGAGATCTAACACTACACCTACCACTATACACGGCAAATACATGCCAGAACCTGAACAGAGCACATATCCTTCCGCTCGTGTTTCCTCACAATGCACAGAATCCAACGAGTTGATGCTTTCCTATGGAAATAAAGACAAAAGCATTGTCCTTTAGTTTCTCCCACCAACCAAAATGAGGCATTGGCAGACCGATATAATACACGACACAGCTTCTTTTCCCCTCTTTCTGTCTGGATGGTCATAGGTCTGTATTCCCGTCTATAGGGATTTCACAAACACCATCCTTCTAAAGCATTTCACGAGGCACAAAGGCCCACATCTTCCTACAGAGTCTTCCTGTTTCATGCAGGAGAAACAACACAATGCTTCTGACCATACTTCAATCAATTGCTTGTGTGGGTATTGACTTGTCTGCTGTGTGCTGTGTTACAATTCTTTCATTTCCAACGACGCTTTGTTTACGTTCTGTCTCAGAGGTAAGAGGGAGTAAGGCGTTATGTGTTGCGTGCACCAGGGGTTTTTCCTCTAGACCTGATACCTGCACCGAAGGAGCATGAATCTCACAGCGTCCAGTCTGATAGTTACGATGGTCTGACATGCCAGGTAACCTGTGAAAGATATGAGAATATTCACACCAGCTATTCGAACACCTCTGCGGTACAGTTAGAATGTGGTTGTGTCAGGCACTAGTCCAGAGGAGTGGGTTTGTGGTGTGGTAGTCGTCTTGTGGTGCATACACGAGAGGTTTCAGTGGTTGTCTCATCTAGCCTGCCCGTCACTGGAGGACTGGATACATGGGTCACGTCTGGAGGAAGAATGGAGCTCGGCCCCGGGTTCAGGACGCCTGGGTCCAAAGGGGTCAGCCAGGGTCTTCACAGGCCGACAGCTCCGGACAGACGCATTCCCTCCTCAGACAGGTCGAACTACATTTCATGCATTTGAACTTTATGTTTATCAGGAATCATATCTAGAAATGTTGGAAACACCCTAAACACTTGAAATCTCATTTTAGTCCCACGCATCACCTTTCACGTGTTTGTTCACTGAACTGAAATGAAGCTTTTATATTTGTACTCTTCTTGAGGTTCCAGTTGACTGTCTATCAAGATTTTTTAACATCAAATTACACAAAACCGTTTCAGCAACCTGCCGTTTTGTTAGGGACAACTGTGTTTCAAGAGTTAGGCATTTCTAAGTATATAATATGCTAAGTAATAAAGGCTACTCAGAAGTTATTCATTGATTTTAGGCAGTTCATTATTGCAAAACAGTGATGAAACGACAGACTGCATGCAGTTCCTGTTTTGTTGTGATTGTTTTGTTAAAAGCGGTGAAGATTGATAAATGGGCAGACACAGCCTTTTCAGTCAAGCTGGGTCCTTTGGTTAAAACGGTGGTTTTCTCTCAGATGCAGGAGTTAGTGAGTGAGGTGGTTCTGCTGCGGCTGCTGGGTGGGGTCCTAATATGGGACAAAAATACATCACTTTTTACAGTGTGCATACTCTAGCAGTTTAAAACATCCACTTCTGTAAAGACCCAAAACAAAAACAGACACACAGACTCACACCTCGCTTTATATGATTTACACTGAGACAAGAGCAGATCTTCACAAAACACACATTCACTTGATCATACATAGCAAAAAATCCAGAGTGAAATCATACTCTGCTGGGAGTACATGTGAGGGACCACACTCACAAGTGTGAAAGTGTTAAAATAGGAGTGTTAAATTTTACTACTGAAGCGGAGTTAAAGTTAATGAGATATTAAGAGTGATTAAACTGAGTGATGGTTGACCATTATTAGACGAGACCTGTGTTAACAAGCAGGAAATCAACAAGAGACAAAAATCACAATTTTTTATGTCACCATTATAGTGGTCAGTGTTTGCTTTAGTTGGGATCTTGACCCTTACGTTTTTAAAATTATATTTGGTTTGGCTGTTATAACTCAGTTGTAATGGAGAGACGAGCAAAAATAAAAACATGATTATGTGATATTAGTTGGTTTTACATAATAATTATTGTGACCTGAATCAACCGAACTTCTTTTCAAAGCTAGCCTAAAACATTAGGTCTGGACACTAGAAAAACAAACTACTAAAAGTAGCATTGAAACACAAATAATACAATTGCAGTAGTAGAATAAAGGAAATTACTAAGACAATTCAGGTAAAATGGGATTCATGCCACACGTGCATCATGGTGAGCATGTGGCTGAAGTGGCCCACCCGCGGAAATAGAGCTGATCCAAACACAGTGCTCCTGCCAACATGCACTTTTTGTATATGTCACCTAGTGCATTGAGTGTTCAATAGGTTGATTTCGATGTTATGCATATGTCTATAAGCTGTAATAAGACTCTTTTTGTTAAGAGTTCATTGTAGACACAAACAACTTTTATAGCAAATTCCGATCAGATTGTTATTACAAATGCTGCAATCTATGCTGAAGGAATCCTTTTGGCCGCAATAATAAACTAAATGAGAAAGTAGCTTAACTCCAGTGGATTCAGGAGGTTACACGTGAATACTCGCTTTGTTCGCGACCCAGTCTGTTTTATAACTCTATTACAACAGACAACCACAAAATCTGATGCAAATGTTTAAGGGGGTCAAATTGAGCCCAACTAAAGACAAAACCATTTGGTCCACTATTCAAGGTGGTGACATTCACAATAAGTTGATTCTTCAGATCTTTGTTGATTTGTAAGCTCGTTTATACAGGTACAGGGTCTCTGTCAAGAAGTAAGGTAACTCATCACTCACAGATAGATCAGACTTAACTATATCGTCTATGTAACTTAAACTCTGATTCAGTCGTTAAATTGACGACACTAACTATTTTGAAACATTTCACTACTTTTCCCATTGAGTGTGTTTTTGGTTTCCTTCAAATTGTACTCCCAGCCAGATTGTAATTTTCACTCTGGATTTTTTGTCTGTGTGACATACTCTGGGGCTGGTGTTCACATTCAGGTCCCATGGCACTTGAGCAACTTTTTCTCCAGAAGACATTATGAAGGGAGGGTACAAGTGACGACACACATGTCGGTCATACTGTTATGTAATGACAGATCAGTCGGTCAGATCATCTTTAAGTTAGGTTACGAATGTAGAGGTAGCATCAGGGCAGGTGGAAGAGGAATTGGATGAGTCTCAATGCGTACGATTCTATAAATCGTAATCGTAAATTCAGTAACTGGTGCACTTTGAAATCACATGCTAATACTTACACTCTACTCTGAGTCCTATGAGTGCGGTCACCTAGGTCAGATTACACCTGATGTGTAACTAGTGTTAAGAGTCTTATGCGACCAGACAATCATTTCACATGTTAGTGATCAGTTAAAATTGACAAGATTTGCTTTCATTATGTCACAGCTGGCAAAGCCGAAAACTTGTTGTTCTCTCTATTGATTTTGAGTACTTGCGTGTCAACACTGAATCAATCTTGTTGGATAATATGATTTAGGAACTTCAATGTGGCCTTTATCTGCATTTTGGACCAGTTTGTTGAATCACATCAACATCTAACTTATAGTAGGACCACAATACATTAACACTGTTATAAACACCCCACCCCCCCCTCCACCCCCCCACCCCTGAGCAAACTTGACTATAAGGGCTAATGAGATTAGATAAAAACAGTATTAACTATCGCTGCCAAAGCAAATGTCGTGTCCTCAGATAGACAGTTTGTGGCTCTGCATGCAACAAAGTGGTGGTTCCGAACCACACACACAACGATAGACAATAAGGGTGTTATGTTATTGCTAGAGTTATTAGGTTTCGGGACAGCTTCTGCCTCACGGCTCGAACCAGAATCAGAACTCTAGATGGACCAGAACGAGTCGTTCCGTTTTATAAATATGTAGTTTTGGTTATTCTATGCACAAAATTGATAATTATAAAAAACAGATAAATATCCGGGCCTTGATTGTGTGATTGGATGAGCCACGAGATCAAAGCTGTTGTAAAGTAATACTCTACAAACATCCAAAACTTGGTCTTACAGTGATTCTGTGTGCTCAGCCACCAGCTTTGTTGACAACACAAACTGGTTTTCTGAGGAAAACTACATCGTTTTGTGGAAGAAATTTTTAACTGTTCTGTATTAATTGTCATTATACTCTTATTTGCTCTTTTTTACTTTTGTGAAACCTACTACGTATATGCAATAAATCGTTTTGTATAAAGAAGCTTAATCACAGCGCCACTGTGATCTAGGGTTACAGTGATGACTAGTAGAACCCGACTCATGTCTAACAAACACATCTGTAAACTCTACTGTAAACCACGGATTCTTGGGGTTTATTGCTTTATTAGGACTTATGGTTATAACCTGTGAGAAAAATAAAACACACACCGTTACCTTCTGACAGCCCCCCCCCCCCCCCAGTGTTAGTCGGGCAGTTTTGACTGTAGTAGCTTTGCCAGCGCATGAACCATTTTTTTGGCGTTTTAAAAGTGTACTGTCAGGTTTTACTAAAGAAGTTAAGTGGAAAGACGGAATTATGAAAATGAATCACGCAACGTGTTATTATGGACATTTGCACTCAATCAAATTACCTGGCATTGTGCCATTACTATTAAACGCCCAAACTATTCAAGCTGCAATTATATCTCAATGGCGCTTGTAATTATGTTAGCTAGGAGAGGCGTGGTCACCGCAATGAGACACAGAAAGCGTTGTAGGTTAGAAGCAGAGGATTTTTTTATTAATTTTTCGTATTAATTTATTTTGAATGCCAGAAGAAACAATACTCGCGCGAGTTTGCAAGATCCCATGTCCATAGCGTTAGCGTATTCGCCTGTTTGCTTCAAAACCCTAAAAGATGGTTTTGAAACCCTCTTCTAGGAGTCAAACCGCCCAAACCGATTATGCCATTTTGTGTCCTCAAGGTTACAGATTAATTTTCAACGTTACTGTGGGACTTCGTGTTAACTAGTAGAATTCTTTATGGTGCGACTATGCTTAGATTTGCACTGCGGCTTTGTATATTGAGCTTGGTTGTATATGATAATGAGATGTTGCGTCTGTTCTTTAATTTGCGCAAGTAATATTGAGCGTACATCACGCCGCGCAAGAGGAGATGTTCGCACAGACCACGCAATTGGCGCTTCTGTTTTGGAATTGCGCTCTGTGCGCTTAATTTTCCCTGTTTCGTGACAACTGAAGTGACGTCGTGGAGAAGTCAGTAAAAAAAGGAAAAAGAGAGAATAGTGCAAATTCGACAAAACTCTTCTCAATGTTAAGAGAGTAAATTACAACACCCTGGAGCTGAAGCTCTTGTCAGTTAGAATGTTTTGGATGCAATCACTTGATTTTTGCACGAATATGGTAAAATGTTACACTATTTGGATAGTAATTTTTAATTTGTTTTTTTAAAGAGTCAGTCAAATAACGTATACAGTAATACAAAATCAGGATGGCGATTTAATGGAAGTCTAAATTGGGATCTAAAATACCCTTAATATTCAGTAATATCATTGAGTGACTGACACTGATGCTGTCAGATGAAATACAAACTGACAAGCTGACAAAATTTTGCATCAACCACTGTTATTGATCATTGAAAGCTTGAACCATGATACATCTCAACACTGAATTATGTCCCATGAATAATATTTGAATTGAATTTGATCATGCCTTTTAAGAGCCATACTTTGCCAGCAGAATTTGGATTTGCATTGTAATATTTGAAGTTTGCATCGTTGATCTATGTGTACTGTCAACTGTACTGCAAAGCTGCTAGTGTGATCTTGGAAATAAATGAATTCTGTATTGCATGAAGCAAATATAAAAAGGTGACTTGACTATGAAAAATGTTTTTTACGGAATGTGATTAATTTATAGTAGTTATGTTAAGCTTAATAAAGTACCTAAGATACAACATGATTTGGATCCCATTTTGCACTTTATGCTTTTCAAAGCTTACTTTTTTATTTCAAAATGTGAAGACTAGTTTGTTAATCATTACAACATCTAAATAGAACCTCGCAATGTGCGGTCCAGTTGAACACCAGATGGAAGTAAATCTCACAAATGGTTAATGTTAAGATGAAATATCACGGATTAAACATTGGTTCTGAGACTGATCCCATAACTCCCACAGGAAGAAGAAGAGCAAAAGTGGCACACAAACACGTCATCTGACGTTATTGTATCATGAAATGGCTGTGTAATCTGTCTCCCAGTCATGTGGAATATGGCAGTGAAGATGCGTTTCAAGATTCGTGTGGGTAATGTGTCCAGAATTTTGAACTTCCAGGAACTCCCAGCAGGGTCCTGCCGACATCCGGCTGGCCTTCTTTGAAGGGAGACATAACGATGGGACGGTGAATGCATTTGACGGGCCAAGGTGATGCTCTTCTGTGTTTTTTTTTTTCTTAAATAAATAAAATGTTTCTAGATTCTGGTCTTAAGAAACGGGAAATATTCCATGTTATTTTAAGCCTAATGTCTATGACCAACATTTTGTACCAGATGGTATCTGAGTTAACGGCGATGACTGCTACTAGTATGGGAGTGCTTATTTATATTCATGTACAGGTGCATGGCTCAATAAATCAGGAGAAGGTTGTGGAAAAAAGTTCATTTATTTCAAGCGCGATTCAACTCAAATTGTGAAACCCGTGTTTAAATAAATTCACTGAACACAGGACTGAGTAGTTTAAGTTCTTGTTCTTTTATTGTGATGATTTGGCTCACATTTAACAAACAACCCCACCAAAAAATTCAACCATGTCAACAAGATATTCGAATATGGTGACATGCCAATCAGCCTAATCAACCAAAACACCTGCAAAGGTTTCCTGAGACTTCAAAATGTTCTCTAAGTTTTGGTCCTAGGCTACCACAATCAACTGACACCTTCACAAGGAATGTAAGGCCACAACAACATTCATTGCCGAAGAAGCTGGCTGTTTCACAGACGTGCTGTATCTAAGCATGACTAATCAGTAAGTTGAGGTGGGAACGAAAAAAGTGTGTACGAAGAAAAAGATAATGATCAACCAAAGCGAGGGTGATGGAGAAACCGTTAGCGCTTATGAGGATTGTCAAGCAAAATCGATTCAAGAAGTGATGTGCGTGTGTGGGACAAGGAAAAGAATTGAGGCTTCGGAGGAGGCGTAAGGCATCATCATGAGCCACCACACACAGACGGTGTCCAAGGAATTTTGGCTGCATAAAAAGGTGTTGTATTCCTCTTGTTAAGCCACTCCTGAACCACAGACAACATCAGAGAGGGTGTCCTTACCTGAGCTAAGGAAAAGAAGAACTGGGGGCGCTGCCTGGACCAGTGCTCAGGCCGACAGTCCTCCTTTTCAGATGAGAGCAAGTTTGTATTTCATTTGGAAAGGCCAAGGCCCTAGAGTCTGGAGGAAGGGTGGAGAAGCTCATAGGCCCCAAGTTTGCTCGAAGCTCCCAGTGTTAAGTTTCGACAAGTCTAGTGATGATTTGGCGGGTGCAATGTCATCTGCTTGGTGTTTGTGGTCCAGTGTGTTTGTTGAAAAACCAAAGTCACTGCACCGTTACCCAAGAGATTTTGGAGCACTTCATGCTTCCTTCTTTTCTGACCAGCTTTTTTGAAAGAAAGATTGCTGATTTCATTTTCCGCAGGGATTGGGCACCTGCCCACACTGACCACAAATCACCAAAAGAGGTTAAATGACCATGTGTTGGTGTGATTTGATCTGGCCAGAAATTTTGTAAACCAGACCTGAACCCAGGAGAATCTATGGGTTATTGTCAGGAGAAAAATGAGAACAAGGAGAACAAAATGCAGGATGAGCTGAAGGCCACTGTTCAAAGAAACTGGGCTTCCATAACCACGCCTCAGCCCCTTCTCTCCCCTCTCGCAGTGCCACAAAAACTGATCACCTCCATGCCACGCTGAATTGAGGCAGTAATTAAAGCAAAAGGAGCCCCTACCAAGTATTGAGTACATTACAGGTAAATGAACATACTAGAAGGCCAACAATTCACTAAAAATGTTTTTTTTTATTGGTCTTATGAAGTATTCTAATTTATTGAGGTTTTTGTTAAATGTGAGCTGGTTCCAAAGTCATCCACAAGTTCACCTAAAAAATGAACCCAAACGACTCTTTCCCTTTAATGCACCGTTCCGAAGATTTGAGTTGAGATAGTACTGAAATAAAGGAAATTTATTCAGAGATCACCGCGACGAGCTTTCCAATTAGTGCGCGCCACTGAGTGGCGTCTGTACTCCGGTCAGAAGAGCACACTGTACCAGTCAAAACTCCACTTATCCAATCAGAGTCTTTAGATCACTGTTAAGCCCGCCCCCATGATAATTTGTGGTCAAAACACCAAACGAAAAACTGCAGAAGCGTAAGCGAAATCTGTGGCAATGCATTCAGAATCCCCGTTAGCGAAAACGAATCTTTGAAAACAGTAACAAAGAATGAGCATATTTGAAGAGCTGGTTAAATTTGTGCGACTAATTAATTTTTTTCATTTTCAATTGTGTTTTTTTCTTTCCTTCTTTTTAATGCAATATTTTTGATAGTTTCTGAAAAGTTTCGTTCAGTTTTATAAAGTTACGTTCGTTTCAAAGTGTTCGTTCATTTTTATAGAACCATGTAATTCCATAGTGTGATAGGCAGGGGCGGAGCCAGACATTGTAAATGTTTGGGCCCCTTAGCCCAAATCGCAGTTTGTGTTTTATTTATTTATTTCTTTATGGCAGTTATATAAACTGTTTTTTTAAAAATCTAAGTTTTCACAGTCTTCATTATTCCTGAAATCAAACACATTTTTGAAATGATGTCAAAATTAGATCTCCTTGTAATGGTACTAAAAAGAACAGTCTGGGGGAGTGCGCGCCTTACAGCATACCTCTGAGAACTTTGCATCCGTTCCTTCATGCTGAAACACATGCAACACCGGCTATATCCTAATTTTAATTGCAAGTCTCTTTGTTGTTTGATAAGGGCACAATGCCTTATTCGCAGTTTTGATTTTAGTTTGTTTACCTACGTTTCGATGAGACAAGTGTTGTTGTGATGACAGGAGCGTGGGCTCCTGGTGTGTGAATGAGGAGGTGTGGCTCTAGTGTGTGAATAAGGGGGGCGTGGCTCTGGTTGTGACGAGGAGCTTGGCTCTGGGTGTGTGATGAGGGGGCATGGCCTCTGAACGATGTGAATGAGGTGTCGGGGCCTCTGAGTGTGTGAATGGAGGGGTGTGTGTCTCTGCTGTGTATGAGTGGGGGCATGGCTCTGAGTGTGTGAATGAGGGGCTTTTCTCTGAGTGTGTGAATGAGGGTGTTGCTCTGGGTGTGTGAATGAGGTGGTGTGTGCTCGCTGGGTATGAGTGGGGGGCATGGCTTCCTGAGGTGTGAATAGGGGCGGGGCTCTGCAGTGTGTAATGAGGGGTGTGTGGCTCTGAGTATGTGAATGATGGGGGCGGGAGCTCTGAGTTGTGTGATGAGGGGTGTGGGCTCTGCGTGTGTAGGAGTGGGGCTGCTCGAGTGTGTTGAGTGAGGGGGGCATGGCTCCTGAGTATTTGACTGGAGGGGCTGGGCTCTGAGTGTGTGAATGAGGGTTCTTGGCTCTGCGTGTGTAAGTGGTGGGGCATGGCTCTGAGTGGTGTGAATGGGGGCCGTGTCTCTGAGTGTGGGGAACGGGGTGCGTGACTGTGGTTGTTAAATGATTGGGTTTGTGACTGAGTATGTGAATGAGGGGGGCGTGGCTCTGAGTGTGGATATAATGAGGGGGCGTGCGCTGTGTGTTGTGAATGTTGGGGTGGTGACTCTGAGTGTGTGAATGAGGGGGGGCGTGGCCTCTGAGTGTGTGAATGAGGGGGACATGGACTGAGTGTGTGATATGAGGGGGAGTGGATTTTTGATAAACGCATATGAGGAAACCCAAAAGATCTTCAGGGGCTTTTAAATAAACATTTGGGGACTGAGAGCCCCAGACGGCTACCACCCGCTCCATCCCTCTTTGATAGAATGATGTACCATCTCTCTTTTTCCGCATTAGTTATATGCAGTCCGTTTCCATCGAGGATACACGAAAGGGACATGAAATCTGCTATGGACACATTAGCTTGTATGGTATTCTTGAATTTCTTTCTTTCTTTCTGTTTATGGTGGCGCTCTGGGCTTGCATTTTCGCATGCTGCTTGTTGCCTGTCCCGTAGTGAAGCTATTTGGACTTGTCTGAACGCTGACAATGAACGTCCCCTCAAAGGACACAACCTGTTCCTGGCCCATTGAAATTGGGCCACTAGCTCTGGGATTGGTGCATTCGCAATTGGGTGCGTCACGCTCTAAGGTCACCCTACTATAAAGAAGATGGGCTCGAATGCCGCTGCTCCGCTTGGATGATATCACTGCTGTGACAATATGTATGTACGGTAAAACAAAACAACCCAGCGTTGATTTCTTGTCTTGAACTTCTGAAACGCTTTTTGTTGTTGTGTAAATATTTGTAGGCTTTTAGGGGTTACACTTAACTTTTAAGGTCCCAGTCTCGCTATTTACCAACACCTAATTGCGGCTTATAATTGTTAGTAAGGTAGCTGGTAATTTTAGGTATTGGGTAGATATTAGACCATTTAGAATATGGATCATGCAGGAAGTATGTGCTTTTATAAGTACTAATAAACAAAGCCAATATGTTGATAATAGGCACGCTAATAAACAACTAGTTTAATTGTTACCTAATTTTTTTCCTTGTCAGCAAACTGAACCAGGGTTTTGGCCTTTTACTAAGAGCGTAAGAGGGGGTCATTTACTAATTGATTGCATTGATTTTTTTTGTGCTACTAACATTGCATACTCCGTATGAGTTACAAATGACCTGCTCTTATCATCTGATCGCTGGTTTGTATCTCTCTATTAGTGCTATTGGATCTTTAGTGCTGCGATCGACACTATTGACAACACTATTGCTTTTCATCATAGGCCTAGGACACTTTGGTTGGCATTAATGGAAGTGCATTAGCAATGGTTTAAATCATACTTATATGACAAACCACCCATCAATTCGTAGCAGTGAATGAAGAGGTATCATATCGCGTCACATAATGCAGTATGGAGTAACCTCAAGGCTCAGTACTAGGGCCCGTACTCTTCCATGCTTTACTGTAACCCTTGGAATATCATCAGGAAAACACGGTGTTAGCTTTCATTCACTGTTAGTTCCTGATGATACTCAGGCTCCTATATTTCTATTGTTTGTGCCTGGCGAAACATACCAATTTGAAAAACTAACGGATGCATAGTCGGATAGTAAAAAAACTGGATGACCGAGTACATTTCTTACTGCTAACATTCTGAAAACAAAAACAGAGGTGTTAATTATAGGACCTAAAAGCTTCTGGCATGTATATTGCACTTAGAAAACGCTGTCTCAAGATTTGATGGCTGCTCTGTCAATTTCTTTCTGTCATTCAGTTAAGGAACCTAGGTGTGCTATTTGATAGCAATCTTTCCTAGAAAGCCACGTTTCTAATATTTGTACAAATGTGAATTTTTCCATTTCAGAAATAATATCTAAATTCCAGCCTATGCTCTCAATGTCAAATGCAGAAATGTTAATCACATGCATTTATGACCTCCAAGGTTAGACTATTGTAAGGCTCTATTGGGTGGTTGTTCTGCACGCTTAGTAAACTGTGATGAATAATGAGAGGATGCAAGATGCAAGTAAACACGTTTAATATAATGATGGTCAGAGTTACAGACACGGGCCGGGGGACAAAACACTCAGGGTGGTGGTGGTGAAAGCAGGGACGTGCGCGTCACCGAGATGGCCGATCCGGTGGGGTGCGGTGAAGAGCGTGAAGAGAAACCCCAGGAACCGTGGAACAGCCAGACGACACAAGGAACTGACGAAATCACACACACGACCACGAAGAACATTGAACGAAATCCAACGGAGGAATGGGCTTCGACGAGACACAAGAACACTGACGATACACCAGGGAACCCAACCACAAACGATCTGACAACATGAGAGGGAATTTACTGACATATAAAGAGAGGTGGAAATCAACGACAGCGGGGACGTGGTGGACAACTAATCAAACACAATGAGTACCCACACCCACCCCCCCACCAATTACAACTCAACACAGACAACCTCAGTGTGAGACAGCCGATTCATGATGAACGGACAGTACCCCTCCCCCTAGGAACAGCCTCCTGGTGTTCCCCGACAACCTTACCTGTCGATTGTAATCATCGATAAGTGGAGTGATTCCAGAATGTCCCTAGCAAGGAAACCCAACTGTCTCTCCTCCGGGACCGTAACCCTCCCAGTCCACCCAGTACTGAAATCCGCGTCCCCCTCCGTCTCGAGTCCAGAATGCGGTTTACCAAATGGGGTGGTTCCCCATCTACGCGTCCGCGTGTGGCTTAAAAAACAAAGGGGGGGGGATTAATGGGAGAATAAAACACGGGCTTTGATTTTTTAGACACCGGAGAGGCGGGGGAAATTCTCCTGTACGCCGGAGGAAGTGTTGAGTCGGACTGCCACCCCGCGGACTAAGATTTTGGTGACAGGAAACGGGCCAATGAATTTGGGATCTAACTTGTTAGACACGGAGGCGGAGAGGGAATATATCTTAGATAGAAAGCCACACGTTTTGACCCAGCGACGTAAAAAGGGAGGCCTTTGACCGGTGGCGATCGGGCCCCTGGCCTCCATGCGCCCCCCTGCTTGAGTAGAGTGCTCGACGGTTTCTAGTCCATATGTACGGCGGCACCTCTGGGACGAAGGCAGTGAGCAGGAGGGGGACCCGCGACTTCGGATTCCAGACTAGCGGAAAAATTGGTGGCTAGTAACCTAAAACTACACTTAAATGGCCGAGAGGCCCTGGATGACACTGGCAACGAATTGTGGGCGTACTCCACCATAGTAGAGCTGGGGACCTCCAGGAGGAGGGATTCGTTGGCAACCAGACATGACTAAACTTCTACTCCGGTCCTGATTGGCTCGCTTCAGACTGCACCATTGCTCTGGGTGTATTGATAGCACGAGGACAGAACTGACCGTGGCCCCAGCCCCCCCACCACAACCAGTAATTTACAAAATTCTTGCCAAAATTTGGATACGAATTGGGAAACCTCTGTCAGAGACCACGTCCATCGGAGGCCATTGTAACCGAAAGACGTGATCTATCGAACTGTGACCTGCTGTCTCCTTGGGGGCCTGAAGGGTAATTTGGGCAAGAGGGATTGAAATGTGCCGCCTTCGAGAACCAGGATCCACTACGGTTAAAACAAAACCATCATGCCCATTAGAGCAAAATCCAAAAACGTCCAGAAACAAAAGAGCCCACCGAGCCTGCCTGGAGTTGAGTCTTTTAGCTGATCTGATGTATTCAAGATTCTTATGGTCGGTCCAAACATTTACATATACATTTACATTTAATCATTTAGCAGACGCTTTTATCCAAAGCGACTTACAAATGAGAACAGTAGAATCATCAGATCAACGAGAACAACAAAAGGTATACAAGTGCTATGACAAGTCTCAGTTAGTCTAGTACAGAACAGTAGCTCAGAGTTTTTTTTTTTTTTTTTTTTTCTTTTTTGGGAATATGATAGAACGAAAAAGAAAAGGTAAGTACTAGTATTAGTTAGTTAAGTGCATGTTAAAAAGATGACGTCTTTAGGTATGTTTTTTTTGTAAAATGAGCTAAAGACTCAGCTGTTTCGAATTGATAATTGGGATGTCATTTCAATTTCCACCAGCTGAGCACGTCCAGGAAAAATTCTGTGAGCGTGCTTTTGAACATCTTTGGGATGGCAAAACACAAGGCTTCGTTTCACTTTTTGCCAGAGCCGCAAACTTCTGGATGGGCGCATAATATTGAACTAATTAAGTTTAGGTATGTTGGCGCCGTGCCAGTGGTCGTTTTGTAGGCAAGCATAGTACCTTGAAATTTGTGAATGCGAGCGGCCTACTGGTAGCCATTGTAACCTTAAATGAGGAGTGGGGGGGGAGGATTAACAGGGGCTGTTTTTCGGCTCATTTGAAGACAGCCTGCCTGCTTGCCAATTCCTGGATAATTTGTAGATGGCTTGATAGTACATGCAGGAAGGCCCACCCGGAGAGCATTTGCAATCAGTCCAGGTCTGTAGAGAAAACATAGCTTGGGACAAGAAGTTGGGTGGAATTGCTCTGACTGAAAGGGTCTAAATCTTCCGAATTTTTTAATAAGGCAAATCTACAGGACCGGGGTCGTTGTAGCATATGGTCTATGAGCTTAAACGGATGATCCATCACACTCCTAGTTTCTGGCTGTCCTGGAAGGAGGTTTATGTTTGAACTAACCCAGCTGTATAAGTTTAGTTGTGAATGAAACGATGGGTTAGCTGGAACCACCAGCATTTCAGTCTTAAGTAGGTTGCTGAGGTGATGGTCTTATCCATGCTAGAATGTCACTCAGACAGCTGTGAAATGCGAGCAACTACCGTCGGGTCATCTTTTGAATGAGGAAGTAGAGTGTTTGAGTGGCATCAGCCGTGCAGTGATAGGAAAGCCATTCTTCTGATGACAGATCTTAGACTCGATGTAGATGGAGAAGGAGAAGCGTCCAGGGGTGCTGGGTGACAAAAGAGAAGTAACTGAGCCTTGAGGAACCCCAATTAGCAAGTTTGTGACTTAGAAACTTTCACCCCCCTCCAAGACACCTGAGGATCTATCAAGACAGGTAGGATTGAAGCCACGAGGGTGGACTTCCAGAGATTCCCATCTTTCTGAGGGTGGACAGGAGAATCTGGTGATTAACAGTGTCAAAAGCAGCAGACAGGTCCAGCAAAATGAGTACTGAGGATTTTGAAGCTGCTCTTGCCAGTGCGCAGGGCTTCAGTAACCGAGAGCAGGGCAGTCTCAGTTGAGTGGCCACTTTTGAAGCCAGATTGGTTGCTGTCCAGGAGGTTGTTCTGTACAAGAAACATAGAGAGCTGGTTGAACACAGCTCGTTCGAGTGTCTTTGCAATGAATGGAAGAAGGGATACCGGTCTGTAGTTTTCTAGAAGTGCTGGATTTAGAGATGGTTTCTTCAGCAGTGGGCTTACCCGAGCCTGCTTAAAATGCTGAGGGAAATGTTCCAGAGTGAAGAGAGGAGTTGATAATGTGAGTAAGTGAAGGTATGACTGAAGAAGAAATCGCTGTAAGGAGGTGAGTGGGGATCGGATCCAGTGGACAAGTAGTAGGATGACTGGACAGGATAAGTTTGGAAACGTCCGTCTCTGAGAGTGGAGAGAAGGAGGAGAACGAGTGAGCATTAGTCGTTGTGAAGTTATCCTCAGTCTGCGGTGTGGAGCATTGGTCACTGATGGTTCTTGTCTTATTTGTGAAGAAAACTGCAAAGTCATCAGCTGTAAGAGTCGATTGAGGAGGAGGGGGAGGCGGATTAAGAAGAGAAGAGAAGGTTTTGAAGAGTGTCCGAGCGTCACAACAGTTGTTAATCTTGTCGTGGTAATATGATGTTTAGCAGTGAAGATGTTTGCAGAGAAGCAGGAGAGGAGAGACTGATACACACTGAGGTCGGTAGAGTTTCTTGATTTAAGCCATTTCCTCTCTGCAGCCCTGAGTTTAGAGCGATGTTCACGGAGTACATCGGACAGCCAGGGGGCAGATGAGGCGGTGCGTGCAGGTCTAGACGACAGCGGGCAAAAGTTGTCCAAGCAAGAAGTCAGAGTGGAACAAAAAGTGTCCGTAGCACTGTTCGTGTCCAGAGCTGAAAACTGCGAGAGTGAAGGAAGTGAGGATGCAACCACAGAGGATAGGCGAGATGGAGAGAGTGAGCGTAGGTTCCGTCGAAAGGTGACCCGCGTTGGAGTAAGGAGTAAGTGCTAGATTAGCAGTAATGAGGAAGTGGTCTGAGGTGTGCAGTGGAGTAACTAAAGTGTTGTCCACTGAGCAACAGCGCGTGTAGATGAGGTCCAGTTGGTTGCCCGATTTGTGAGTCGCTGTAGTAGTAGAGGCTCGCTTGAGATCAAATGAGGCGAGCAGAGTGTTGAAGTCAGCAGCCTGGGGTTTATCTAGGTGGATGTTGAAGTAACCAAACACCACCAAAGGAGTACCATCTTCAGGATAGTTTGATAGCAGCACGTCCAACTCCTCCAAGAAGTTTCCCAATGGACCTGGGGGACGATAAATGACCACAAAGTGGATTTGAACAGGTTGGGTTACAGTAACAGCATGCGATTCAAATGAACCGTGACCTGTAGGTGGTGGTTGGAAGATCCAAATTTCCAATCTTTCGATATAAGGAGACCAGGACCTCCACCCCCCCAGTCGCACGAGGGGTGTGGGAACAAGTGAAATGAGTGGAGAGGGCTGCGGGAGTGGCAGTGTCCTCAGGTTTGATCCAGGTCTCAGTCAGTGCCATAAGGCTGAGACCAGAATGAGTAGCAATAGAAGAAATTAAGTCTGCTTTGTTAACAGCGACTGGCAGTTCCAGAGACCAAGGGAATAGAGAGCGGGGAGTTAGAGGTCAGAGGGACAGGCCTCCAGATTTGTCAGGCAGGCCTTCCTTCGACGTATAGCGCAGCGTGCTCCTCCGAGTGTTAGTAGTGATAGTAGAGATCTGAAGCTACCATAGTGAACTACAAGTGACCAAAATAAGTATTTGAAGGACGAGCTGTACAAAAATTGGAAGGGGAGAAAAGCAATACTTAAGTGTCCTGTCGGTGTCCTTGCTCGTGTGGAGTCGCCAAGCATGTAGAGTCGATGGTCTTTACACTCGGCCGTCTTCACACACAGGAGTTTTACACCCAGGGCTGCCACCGACGTCAGCGTGACACCTACCACTTATATATTTGCCTGATTACCTGTGATTGAAGTCAGCTTGTCACGCCTCTCTATTTAGCAGACCGAAACTGTCCAGTCCCGCGATAGGCAAACGCAAAACCAAACGCCACAATTCACACGTATTTGGCCAGGGTAAGACACACAGTAATTAAAAAGCAAAGTTTCCTAGCAACGATGATCACGCAGTAGTCTAATGAGAAAACGAGGCAAAAACACTTACAAACTGCTGTCCTTTCTTTCTGTCGCTCGGACTGTTTCTGCTCTGATGACGGCGCTTACAAAACAGCTCTTTTAAGTACTTTTACCGGCTTACTGGCTATTGTCACGCCTCCCTATTTAGGCAGACCGAAACTGTCCAGTCCCGCGATAGGCAAACGCAAAACCAAACGCCACAATTCACACTTTTTACCAGGGTAAGACACACAGTAATTAAAGCAAAGTTTCCCTAGCAACGATGATCACGCAGTAGTCTAATGAGAACAACGAGGCAAAAAACACTTACAAACTGCTGTCCTTCTCTGTCGCTCTGTCGCTCGACTGTTTCTTTTCCGCTGGGCTGTTGGAAAGCTCCGGAAGGGCATAACCAAATATTCAAAGTGCCCCCCTGGGGGTATTAAAGTGGTTTGTCCATTCATCCCCCTTCCTGATGCGAACCATGATATGCATTGGGCGTAAGTCCAGTTTCGTGAAAAATGGATGCTCCCTTCTGCAACCTCTCAAACGATAAAAGGTACCCCCGACCCTTCTAACCAATGACGCCACTCCTCCAACGCTAACTTAACTGCCAACAACTCTCTGTTACCAATGTCATAATTACCTTTCGGCAGACGATAATCGGGATGAGAAAAGAATGCGGTCAGGATGCATCTACCGTCGTGAGGATACGTTGCTAGAAAGCACTGCTCCTACTACTCCCACCTCCGCCGCGTCCGACCTCCACCACGAACTCTCGACGTGGGGGATCAGGGGTGACGAGAATGGAGCCGAAACGAAGCGACTCTGAGGTTGGTGAACACTGCCTCGGCAGTGTTCGAACCACCTGAACGTCGTTTCGGGGAGGTCAAGGCAGGTCAGAGGTGCAACCAGTTGGCTGAAGTTAGCGAATGAAAACGCCTGGTAAAAAATTGGCGAACCCCCAGAAACCGCTGTAAGGGCCTTACGGGAATCTGGGACTTGGGCCAATCTACCACAGCCTTAACCTTGTCAGGTCCATGCGCACTCCCTCAGAAGAGATGATGTACACTAGGAAGGGAACAGACTGTGCATGAAACAAGTTACTTCTCGTGGATGCCCTGCAACCTCTCGAAAGCTGGAAGACATCAACGGCAAAGGATAAGAATTCTTTACCGTGATATTGTTCAGCCTCTCGGTAGTCAATGCAAGGCTGCAGAGAACCATCCTTCTTCCAACGAAAAAGAACCCCGCCCTGCAGGAGAAGAGAAGGCTGATGAACCTCCAGAGGCCAGAGAACTGTAGCCATATTTTCTCCATGGCCTCCCTCTCAGGAAACAGAAAGAGAGTAAAGCTTGCCTTTAGGCGGAGTCTTACCTGGCAGTAGATCTATAGCACAGTCATAGTGAATCCATGCGGAGGAGAGAAGCAGCACTGACTTACTGAACACTTCCTTCGAGGTCGGTGCACTGCTGGCACGCGACAAATCCGCTGCCTTTACTCTGGAAACACAGAACCAGACACAGAAGGACAGGCAGACA
>NW_024879196.1:0-17129 GCF_018340385.1 Cyprinus carpio
TTCAACAGACAAATCGGCATGATTGTGCTTATATACACTATCACTATCAAATCAACATCAAGATATATATATATATATATATATTATTACCTTCCCAAACACTTTGGGTGTGTATTCCCTATGTATGTCTGCCCTATTTTGTACTTTGTTTCAACACTGGAAGTCCTTGTCGTCAAGTCAATTCCTTGTGTGGTAAACAACTTGGTAAGAAAACTCTTCTGATTCTGATCTCACTGATTACTAAACATTTCACAAAACAAATGTAAGCAGCTTCTGTAAAGAGATATACAATGTAACATCAGATTTTAATATTCTGTATTAGGATTCAAGATTCAAGATTTTTATTTGTCACATACACAATTATATAGAGCATATATAACCAGCAGTGAAATGTGAGTATTAAATATTAAATATTAAGATTCTGGGTCTCAGGTTTTTGGCTCAGTTTTGAGGGCTTTCTGGCTTACTTATGGGGCAAGCATTGGTACCAAAAACTAAAACCTATTCAGGCCTAGTGCAGGAGCCAGGTAAGGCTTAATAATGGACGGAAACCTCAGGCCAGCTGTGCCAGAAAAAGAAAAATAAATTAAATAAATAAATTAACAGAAAATACTATGAAGGAGTAAAACACAACAGAACATATATATGATGGAGATGATGGTACGTAGGTGAGAGGGGCAAATGAATTAGAGGAATATAATGATTTGTGGGGAATCGCGTTCCCATAATGACACAGGCTAGATTAATTATACTTAGAATGAGTCCATAATTATCCATGCACTCACCATGATCTGGTTCTCAGGTCATAAATCAATGCACATATATAACATCATGGTGCATTCAGGCACTTATTAACTTCTTTATTTTTCATCCATTTCTGGAAAATGATACAAAAGTGGTAGTTTAGTTTTTTCCATGTGTGATTCCAGACTAATGCAAAATTAATGTGTACCCAGCATGTAATGTATCTTTAATTTATATTAAATATGTAACACAGATTATATGACAATCTGATATGATACTGCCTTATATTATTAATAAAAATCTGCTATAATTTTCTTCTATATATTTGTATAAACTCTTGAGGTTTATGATTAATGTTGCCGTTGATTACTATGCCAATTATTTAACAACAAAAAGGATTTTTTTGTTGTGTGTGTGTGTTGTTGTGTGGTGTGATATTTACTAGCCTCTTTAAATGATTTGAATGTAACAATATATCAATTAAGTTTGATGACAGTATGCGGAATTCAGATTACTGAATCGTGTTGAAGGTGCTCTTGGAAATACACCAACCCCCCCACCCACCCTGGTAATTTTTTTTTTAAAAAATTAATAAAAACTATGAGTGTTCATTAAAGTGCCAAAACCTGAACAAGATAAAATAACTTTCACAACAAATCCCTTTTTTTGACCAAAAACGATGGTGGCATATAAAAAAAAAAGTACATACAAAAAGAGAGCAGGAAAGGGCGCCTGTGAGGGAGCGATAATGTGGTGGTTTAGGAATAAACTAATATAGCCACCCAATGGACACATAAAAATCCTAAATTTTTCATAATTTTGCCAGACTGACTAACTACCCCCATATATCTAGTGTTTACAGAGATAACAATTTCGATCTTATGTAATCGTAATGATTTATTCACCACAACAGCATCAAAACGGTGATACTACAAATTCTCTTCCTGGAAAAATAGTCAGAAGTGATTTACCTGTATTTTTTTTAAAACATCCTACTCATATATGGTCTCTAAATTGGTAATTTTACCCATACCAATATCCAGAAAAGTTTGTATGTGTGAAAGCCTCCTTATGGAATTCTGGCTCCTCAATAAGTAGGAGGTTAGGAGGAAAATAAGTGTCTTAATTTCCTGAAAAAAAAAAAAAAAAACAACAACAACAAAAAACATAACCTATACATTAATGGAGGACGTTCTATATCTGACAGGAGGGGAGGGAACGATTAATTTGTTGATTTATGCCTTCTCAGTGTACCAAAGTAATCATTTCCAATTTTTTTTCATTCAATAATAAATCAACAATAACTTCATTTATCGGTTAGTCGCTTGAGTCTTGACTGTCAGTGATGCAGCTATTCGTGGGTTCAGTCACGTGGACCTTTTTTGTTGCGGGGCCGCCATCTTTAGTAGGGACCTTGCGTAGCCTCTACCAAATATAAATCTCACTTTAAAACAATGGTATAAAAAAAAAAAGAATATATACTTTAGGATTAGTTCGTTATTTTACTGTCAATCTGAACTTCTGACTCGTTTTTTCACCTGCTAGAGACCTGTCCATCCGCCCGGATCCATCTGCCACACCCGGCCTGAATGCCTGTGGTACGCACTTTTCAGATTCGGGGCCGAATAAACCGGACCAGATAGGACGCAGCAAGTAACACGATGGACAAATGCCGCATCCAAGCCGGACTCTCGCCAGACTCTTAGCCCATTTCATTTCTACTATCTACTGTACTGTTCATTAATATTTCATTTAAACTTGATAATGTTACCTAGACAAAACGTTACTTTCATTTTTATTATTATAGATTATAAAAACATAAATAACATGACTAAAACAAATCTATAAACATCTCATTATTATGAAATCAATTTTAAAGTCTTTTATATGTACACTTGGATGTAAACATATAATAAATAAAGGTTTTTAAAAAAGAGTTAAAAGTTTTTTTTGCAAAATTCACATTGGTAAATGGCAAAATTTTGGAATTAAAACATTTTTCTACTGGTAAAATAATTTAAATAATTATTACCTAATTGTTAGTATGAATAATGTTTTGTACAGGTAATCAGGTGAATAATGTTTCTTGGTTGTGGCTCATTGTGGCATCATTGTGAAGCATTTGTCTTTTTCACCATCTCAGTCCAGTGAGTTCTTGGCTTGGGAGCTCATAGATGCACAAGGTATCGAATATTTTTTTTTATATTGTATCAAAGCTTGAAAGACTATTAACTTCCTTAGTATATACCCATTTAATTCTAGCACATTTAGTGGCTGTGTCCACGGCTGTGATTGAAATTAACATCAAGTGTATCAATCCTGAGTTAAAGAGATTTTATATGTCTAATTAAGTTTTTATAATGCCATATACATGCGGACAAAAAACCTGTTGGTTTTGGTTACCAGCATTCTTCACACAAGTATCTTTCTTTGAGTTTTGCAGAAAAACAACAGTCTGGGGTTTGAAAATAAATGAGGAGGAATTGATTGTAATAATGTAAATGATTACATAATTCTGGATTAACTGTAATTTTTTAAGTTTTTTTTTTGTAAAGTAGTGACACACACTCTTGCACAGTCATCACTGTGCGAGAAAATAACAATCAATGCCCACCATTAACAAATACGCTTTTCCAGTGTGACACAAAAATACACATTCAATAAACCTATAGCTTCCTGTTGGTCAGTTTGAATCCTCTCTAGTTAAGACTCCCCCACTTGTTGGAGAAAAACATCATGTATCACATACCGTAGTATAATCATGGTCAGTGCAGAACCATGTACTTGAAGGGGAAAAGTTGTGGCCTAGTGGTTAGAGAGTTTGACTTCCTCAACCCTAAGGTGCGGGTTCAGGTCTCAGGCCGGCAATACCACGGACTGAGGTGCCTCCTGAGCAGGCATCAACCCCTTTCAGGCCGCAGGTACATAAAATGGCTGCCCACTGCTCTGGGTGTGTGTTCACGGTGTGTGTGTGTGTTTACTGCTGTGTGTGTGCACTTTGATGGGTTAAAATGCAGAGCACAAATACTTGAGTCACCATACTTGGTTGTATGTCATGTCACGTCCACTAACTTACTTTTCTCATGGTCTCTAACAGCTCCTTGCTAGTCAGGTCAGAGAAGTGTAATTAAAGTTGATTTCTACTGTCTAAATTCAAAAGAAAGAGCGAAAGCAGACAGAAGAAGCAGTGAAATGTCAGCAACATCACCGACCCGTTCAGGGCTTCAAGTGCAGGTCAGTTTTAATCTGTAAATAGATACTTTTGTCTTTATATTCCATAGTTGGAGTAAGTAAATCGTTAGGCATCTTGTTTAGGTTATCAGTCGCAGCCACATTACTCTTGTATTCGTTAAGTTTTTAGGGGTTCCAGGACCTAGTGCCTGAAACCCTCTTGTAATTGTTAGGATTATTTTTATTATTCATATTATTAGGGGTTCGAGCACACGCACAGCATGAAACCCCATTGTAAATGTTATGGATTTTTATTATTAGGGGTTCAAAGCACCCACAGTGCTGAAACCCCATTGTAATTGTTAGGATTTTTTCGGGGAGGTTCGGTTACGAAAAGCTGCAAACCATATTGTAAAGGTTAGATTTTTATTATTATTAGGGGTGCGGAGCACCCAGTGCTGAAACCCCATTGTAATTGGTTAGGATTTTTAGGGGGTCTAAGCACGCTGTGCTGAAACCCTCTTTGTATCTGTTAAGATTTTATTATTATTATTATTTTTTCCACCGTGAACAAAACTGGATCAGTGTAGACCAAACCGGTCTGTGAAACTTGGCCAGATCGTAGAGCTCAATTTGGGGCAGAGGTTGACAAAGTTACGCCACAATTTTTAATGATTTTGGCACGTAGTCTCGTGACCGCTTTGGCGTAGAGCTCAAAAATTTACATCCTTGCGACATGCCTGGGTCACACAAAGTGCGAACAAAAGGCTCTTGATCCAAGAAATTGGGTTATATCCGAAACCTACTTCTTTGCTAAACAATAGTCCTAGGTTTTTCGCACTCGATCAGATCCAGAACTACTGCAGGAAATATTCTCCTGGACCATGGATATCAATAACTATCCCAACACAAAAGGTGGAATTTCAACTCACTGTCGCAATGGGGCCCCAAAACATTCACAAAGTCAAGGACCACTTTTATACAAAGGCTATAATTTCTGAACAAAATGAGATATCTTCACCAAACTTGGCACACATGTGTGTAAAAGCTCAATCTTTGGTCAAATAAAAAAAAAAAAAAAATGTGTGCTCCACTTGGGGGTGCCATAAGATCAAAAAAACTTATAAATGGTTATAAATAGGCAAATGTTAGTCCGGGGATCGGACTTGAAAAATTGGTATGCAGTGTCTTTGTCCGAAGGGGCACAAGTATCTATGAGGACATTCAAGTATCCAAAAAACATGGCTGCCATGGCCAAAAAAGTTTAAGACCTATGTGGACAGGGGGTTAGGTTCAACGGAGGTCGATCAGAACGAAATCAGTGGGCATGTTGATACATGGCCCTTAAGGTCTGTAAGAAAATTTTGAACGAAATCGGCACACTAGGGGGTGATAACTTTGTTTTTCAAGGACGGCGTAAACGGATGTTATTGTTACAATTTCATTACCCATCAACAAAAATATGCATTATCCTTGGATTTAGAACGCCTCCATAACCAGAACTTTGTCTCAAAGAACCCATTGCTGTCAATCAAATAGTTCATTAAATATTCTCAATTATGTTAAAAACATACTTTTGCGAGCTAGTCCTAGGTTTTATGCTCAATCTCGATCAAACCACTGCAGTGCAATTCTCTGATGCTTTATTTTTTTAAATTTTTAATCATGTTGATTTTTTGTCTTTTTGTTGTTACTTGTAACACTGTCATTTAGAGAAGGGGCGTGGCCAAAATATTCCCAAATGCCTATAAAATCTAAAAAAAAAAAAACTCAAAACTTTACGAAACACAGTGAAAACATGTGTCCGATGACTCTTAACAAGCATGCCAAGTTTCATCAATATTGGACCATAGGTGGCGCTATACCAGTAAATAAAGTCTCCAAAAACACAATATTTCAATTATAACAGAAATAAATTGTACAAAAAATGGTTCATATATTCACACATACACTATATCTTCATATCGTAAGATAGATCTCCTCATGGAGAACAACTTTGCCTCTGGGAACAATTTTTTCATATATTCACACATACACTATATCTTCATATCGTAAGATAGATCTCCTCATGGAGTAGTCCAAGGTTTTTCGCCCGACCAGAACTAAACCACTACTGAAATATTCCCTGGACACTGATTATGAATAAATATCAAAAAAAGTTGAACTTTCAATTCACTGTTGCAATGGGGCACCAAAACCTTTGTAAGTCGAGGACCAATTTTACATAAAGGCTATATCTGCGAACGAAATGAGATATCTTCACCAAACTTCTTACTACACATGCGTATGAGCACAAACTTTGGTCAAATAAAAAAATATCATATGCCAGATTTGCCACTTAGTGGTGCTATAACATTAAAAAAACTGTAACTGGGAAACCGTTGGACCAATCGACCTGAAATTTTGTATTCAATGTCTTTATCCAAAAATAAGCACAAGTATCTATGAGGACGTTACGCGTATCTAAAAAAACATGGCCGCCATTGGCCAATGAAATTTGAGCAGCTATTTGACCAGGTTAACAGAGGGACGATCGGAATAAACTGGCTTCGGTGGGCCTGTTCAAACTCATGGCCTCTAAAGGTCTCTAAGAATTTTTGAAAGAAATGCGGCCACTAGTTGGCGCTAATTTTTTGATTTTATGGCTCAAGTAATCACGTGGTGTTTACACATATCAACACAATATGCATATCATTTGATAGGTCTCCACATAATGCACAACTTTGCCTCAAGAACCATTGCTGTCAATCAAATCGTTCAATAATTATTCACAGATATGTTAAAAACATGCTTTTGCGAACTAGTCCTAGGTTTTTTTACCTGATCGGAACCAAACCACTGCAGTAACATTCTCTGCACACTCTAGATCAATAATTATCAAAAAAATGTTGAAATTTGTCCTTCAGTTACTTGTAACAGTGTCATTTATTAAAGGGGTGTGGCCAAATATACCCAAAAGCCTATAAAAGCTAAACGAAAACTCAAAACTTTACGAAACTTGGTGAAAACATATATCAGATGCCTCTTAGGAAGCAAATAAAGTTTCATGGTGATCAGACTTTAGGTGGCGCTATAACAGTAAAAAGGGTCTCAAAAAAATCAAGATTTCAATAGAAAATGACTTGGAAATTAAAGAACATGTTCATTATAGTCACACAAATACTGGATCTTCATATCAAATGATACTAGATCTCCTCATTCTGAACAACTTTGCCTCTGGGACTGATGCTATCAATCAAATCAGTCATTAAATATTCACAAATGAATTAAAACCTACCTTTGCGAACTTGTCCTTGGTTTTTTGGCTTAATCTTAATCAAACCACTGCAGTAATATTCTCTGGACTCTCTAGATCAATAATTATCAAAAAAATGTTGAATTTTGTCCTTCGTTAGCTATAACAGGTCTCATTTTTTAAAAGGGTGCGTGTGGCTATAATACCCAAGAAGCCTATAAAAACCTAAACGAAAAACTCAAAACTTTTACGAAACTTGGTGAAAACATGGCGTCAGATTAGTCTGAACAAGCATGCAAAGTTTCATGGAGATCGGACCATAGGTGGTGCTATAACAGTAGAAAAGGGCTCAAAAAAAAAGATTTATTATGGTAAGTAACCCCAAGACAGCTTGAAAAATGCTCCTATATATTCACACAAACACCTGATCTTTACTTATCATATGATAGATCTCCACATTCTGAACAACTTCTGCACTCTCTGGGACCACTGCTGTCCAATTAGAAACTGTTAGTTAAATATTATATAAAAATAAATTAAAATAAGCTACTTGCTCATGAAACTAGTCAAAAGGGTTTTGGTTGAAAATCAATACAACCACTGCAGTACAGTACTCTAGCCTCTCTAGGTAAATAGTATCAAAAAAAAAATGTTGAACATTTTGCATTAGGACAACTAAAACTGGTCATTTTATAATATGCTGCACATAGTGCCCAAAAAGCCTATTAATACAAACAGAAAGCCCACAAATTCTCAAAACTCTGTAAAATAATGCAAAATCTCTCATTCTTAACAAGCATGCAAAAATTTAAGAGAGGTTGGGCTGAAAATAACACTCTAATAGTTATAAAAAGTTAAAAGCACAGTGTTATATGAGAAATAACAATTTATAATAACACTAAGATGGAAGTAGAAGAACACTAATGAGCTCATTCAATTAACTACCAACAGGTACGATTTCTTGGCTTTTAGTCGCATTCCGTAGGTTAGGCATTTGGCAAATCACTCGTTGTAAAATTTTGAAATCTCATTCAGACCAATTTAGCTCCATGTTCCTTTAGGCACTGCGTTATACCTGTTGCGACAGATTCTTGATTACATTGGCGAAACTGAAAAATGTTATCTCAAGCCTCTTTAAGAGAGAAGACTTACACATAAGTTTTAATGTCACTTATGAATTATTTAAAAAGCCATCTATTCGCAACAAAATGTGTCTCTGCCATATCTGTGTATATGTGTGTCTCTGTGTGTATGTGTGTGTCTGTGTTTGAATTTGCTTATAGAGTATTAATTAAATGCTCACTGCCGTTCGCCGTGCGAGGATGACTGAAAAAGTCAGGAATCGATAAACGGAATCGAAATGCGCGCATCTTATCGAATACCCGGTTCTTTGATAATTGAAACCGGTTCTAAAATGGAACCGGTTCTTTCACCCAAAACCTACTATTCCACACATATTTATTAATATTTATTAATCATTTGTTCATGTTTTTGCAGTGGCCAATCTATAGTTGAAACTATTCATCATTTGTAAATGTTTGCATCAACGGTATTTGTATCTTTATGGTCATTGGACCTTTAGCTAATATAACAAGGTTTGTGTAAAAGGGTGGCTGGATTTGAGTTTTAAATAAATGCTTGCTAAGACATGACATAGATTGTAAAAAAAAAAAAAAAAACATTATTGCCTCGCGCCATTAGTATACTACTCTTCAGTAAATCATTAAACAGAATATTCCTTGAATCATATAGAAATGGGAATTTTTTTTTGAAGAAAATACTTTTTCATTTATCAAAACAATGTAATATAAACAGATTGAACTGTTCCCTTATAATAATCAAATTGACCCCTGTACTCTGTTGACCCTTTAAACAACCCGTAAACCTACCCATACCACCAAACCTGTCCCTAACCTTACCCGTATCACACCTCAATAGCAGCTAAAGGGTTGTGCATTAACACAAGCTTTTAATCATTTTATAACATCTGTTAATATTATTTGTAGATTTTCAATAAGTGCTTGATCATATGGAATTGAAAGTTTAATGACATTTGTTAGCATTTTTTTAATCATTTTATAACATCTATTTTTTTAACATTAAATAATGTGAACATTTACATTATCAAAGTACATTATCAGTGACTTCAGTTTGGCGTGGCAGTTGAGTTTTAAACTTTCTGCCGAAATCAATGTGCATTGTTGCATATTACGAGTCAAAATAGGCCGGAATTTATTAGCAAGGAACAGAGTGCCAGCGTTTTAGTAATGGATAATCAAATTACCTCTGGTTGGTAAAAATGCTGACACCCTGTAAAAAGACATATAAATATGCTGCAATATAAGCATAGAGTCTTGGTTTAGCTTTGCATGAGTCTTAAGTATCAAAAAGCTAACTGAGAATAGATACAGTCACAGAGATTGTGATGCAAGCATACGGATATGTTTGAGTATATATACATGCATGCAATAGTCTGCAATCAAGGTGATGATCACTAATGTGTTGATCTGTTTTTTCCTGTACCACTGTTAGTAATCTGCTGTAGCGAGAAAACTCTCAAGCCACCATTTATGTTTTAAAAAAGCTTAACTGCAATGTTTCTATCCGTTTATTTAGAATGAGAAAGGATATGCATATTAATGCGTGTCATGGGGGACTGAGGGAACAACTATCTGAAAGATGGTTTTACATTTAGAAATCATCACCCCTATTCCTTTGAGGGCATTCCTTGGCTATTGGTTGAAGTCAGTAGGACTTCATACAAGTGTATTAGCACCAGCCCTTAAATCTTTACCCTTTTTAAAGCTTTAAAAGTGTGAAGCATGGGGAGTTAAAATATTTTAGTTTCAACTGATATACACAGACATTTCTGATCAACCTAATGAGGTGCATTCTTGAGTGCTTTTTAAATAGTGTTGAATTATTTCCTTAATTATCTGCCATTAATTTTGCAAAAAGTGTGAGAAACAGTTTAATAGTTTGCAATGGAGTAACTTGACAAATGAAAATACTGCATGCCTTTTGGGTGCTCTGTTTTGCTGTTTAGAACTGGTGCAGATAATTTCATTATCCACCCATGATCCTGGCACAAAGAAACCTGGAGCCATCCATTTTAGTAACTTTCATTACATTTAAACATTAAATATCTAACTATCCATTTTTCAAATTGCTTGTCCTATGCAGGGTTGTAGGATTTCTGAAGCCTTAACATTAAATAAGTGTGCAAATTCAATATATTTTAATATGACCCCCACAGAAAGGCTGATATTTCTGCAGGCTCGTTTGGTAGGAAGCTTGATGTGTGAAGGGTTGAGATGTGATGACCACACAAAACGCATCCCATCAACGAGTTTCACAACTGTAACCAGGTGTCATTGTGATTTATTGGACTGTATGAAATGGTAACTGGCTCAAGAACATTTTAAGATTTGGTGTTTGAGGCTCATATTATGCTTGCCTAGTTTCGAGGCCAGTGCTGCAATGGCGAAGTGATGAAGTATTAGCTCTTACTTTTCAAAATGATGGTTCCTGTTCAATAAAGAACATAGAAACTAGAGCAACTGGCGGTGTAACACATTTTACGATTTCTAAGACAAAAAAAAATGACAATAAATATGTCAATTTCTCTCTGACTTTCTTTTCTAATAGTTGTGAAATTGTTTTTACAATCTTCCATTGTCTGAGATTCAATAAAATAAACAACAAATCTTGCAACTACACTATACAATACTCTTTTGCATTGTGCGTATTGTACTGTGTTATTATTATGATTTTTTATCTCTAAGTATACTAAATTGTACAGCACACTGTGCACTGAACAATGTGTTTTCAGAGATGAGAGTGAGGGAGACCAAATCTTATCCAATAAAGGAGACAGACAGTTTTCTGTTATGATGGATGTACGCTTTTAACAGTTAAAACGGCCATTTCAGGCGCATTAGGCACATATGTTAAAATCGTGCGGGCATATCTTACAATTTTCTCGTTAGGGTACAACATGGTTCCAAGGCACTGAAACCGGTGCGAAAATGAAGGCCCCGTGCTGGTGATCCCGTCTTCATCAGACCGGGCTCGGACCGGGCTGCTGACACTTTTGCGCAGCCGGGCGATGCTTTGCAGTGAATGGGCGACTTCAGATTTCCATTTTGCCCCAAAATGTCATTTAAAAGTGGGGCTGCGCTGGCTGGTGGTTGTTTCTGCCACGGCGACCAGCTTTTCACTTCACAAAATGAATCATTGAGGCGCGGAAAGAAATGGTTAATTTTACACATGCCACGTATATGCCGTGCCACTTGAAAGTTTGCGCAGGCTTTGCCCCAGAATCTGTACAAAATGTAGTTTTAACAAAATCCGGGAGCTCCATTTGAATACCGGTGGTGGGAAGATATTAAAATACCTACATCTGATCACAACTGCGCTTTGTTTTGTGATGGTTATTTCATGAGTTCCTTGTTTGTTCTGAACAGTTAAAACTTGGCAGGCATTAGTTCTTCAGAGAAAAATCCTCCAATGCCGGACGCCGGGTGCCAGGCATCTTTGCATGTTGAAGGTTTGGTTGAGCTGCTGACCGTCAGGCTTGGTCATTTGCAGATAAAGTTTTTATTATTTTTTTAACCAAAAGAAAATAATGAGATGAAAGAAACCACTATTTTTTTCCTGTTCTGATAATTACGGCAACACTCTTTGATTTGCATAACTAACATTAAAAATTCAAATCCAGATTTTGATTTTCAAAGATTTATTATAAAATTTTATAATTCTTTTTTTTCCCCAAAATGCAATAAATCCAGAACACTTTTTTTTTCCTCCATCTAATCAATATAAAAGTTATTTTGTATATTGAAACTGTTGAAAATACACAACATAGTAAGCTGATCCACATATGACAGCCTCTGAACTTGGTCAATACTAATCTTATATGCAGGCACTGGAATAAAAAAAACATTCAATCAGTCATCGCTCCCAAAAATGAATTTAACTGGTCGTCTTGTTAATGCTATAAATTAATTACAACAATAAAATAAATTTTCATCATGAACGTACATGAACAACAACATCACATTAAACCACAGAAATTCCAAAATGATATTTCCCTTACATTCAACTAGCTACCAAAAGTGTGCATTCATCTTTGCCATATTTACATTCATTTAGTTGACTAGTGTTATATGCTGTATTAACAAAAACATTATTAGCAATAATAAAAAGCACTTACACTGACAGGCTACGCAATATTACATTGATAATTGATGTTCACGCATTAATTTGTGTTCCACTCGTGTTCCCATGTGGCTCAGTGGTAGAGCATTGCGTTAGCAGCGCAAAAGGTTGTGGGTTCAATTCCCAGGGAATCACACATGTTAGGTAAAAAATGTTAGGTGCCTGAATGCAATGTAAAGTAGCTCAACTTGAGATAAAAGCTGCGTCTGCTAAATGCTATAAATGTAAATGTAATTGAATGTGACTCATCTGCGATTATGAACTCAATATTGCCATACCTATTTACGCATGCCGCTCCACTCTGTATACTAGTCACGTGATGGACTTTCTCCAGAACCGGCATTACTGAGGATATTCGAATGACAGTCACATGTGATTTATCATGCAGCCCTTGTTTGTTGATCATAAAGGTACAAAGTAGATGAGAAAAGCTACCGGATGTACGGGTGTATAGCTAAGAGCACTCCATTTTAACATATATATTATAGTGATTATGTCTTTGCTTGCATCACTTTTCCATTTAATTGGAATCCTGCCATTGGGTAGGAGGGTTTGTTTTTGTGAGGCACTTCCTTAGAGGTAGCCATTCAAAAACTGGTTAGAGGCCCTATTAGAGAGGAAGAGAAAGAGGAGAATTTTTTGAAATTTTAAAAGAAAATTTTTTTATTTACAATTATTCCCTGTTTTATAACAAAACAAAATGGTTCATTTTTTGCTGTTTTGAACCCCAACTAAAATCAAACTTTTTTTAAACAACTGAACATTTATAAGAATATTTTTCTTGCAAAGTCATGACATGAACTTAATTATAGACCCCCCCCCCCCCCCCCTACACATTTGGTCCCCATGCTATTTTTTTCATGTAAGGTGTAAAAGACATTATTTGCATTTGGTCACAATATCTATTTTTTTCCCCAATCAAAGAAATAGTATTCTTATTGGAAAACTTTTGACACAAATATTTATACATGTTTGCGTTAACAGAGTTGCTTCCTCTTTTTCTCATTTCATAATTTTACGAATCAAGAAACCTTTGGCCGTACAAATTGTACCCAAAAAATATCTACTCTGTAAATATAAATCAAAATTTCCATAGCAGAGATTGACAATTTACTTCAAACCCCTATATAACATACCAGAAAGAGCTACCTCCTAGTCTAATACCACTGTTGACCCACTGAATTGACCTGGGGTGATGGGGTCTAACATTTAAAAAAAATATACATTAAAGAAACCTACAAACAATGTACCTGGGACAAAGACCCTACTGAACCTGAAGAATGATATGATAAATGGTGATTGATTTATTTGTAGGTAGAAATACAATCAATATAAGTTTTATGGTGCAGAAACAAGGAAGAGTGATATATATACTTGCAATATTAATAAATCAAAGTAAATAATAAAACCAAAACCCTCTAACATAAGTATCCCTAAGCTTGACTGCTTAGAAAAGAAAAATGTGAAAAGAAAAAAATACAATGGAGACAAACGTACACGTAGGGCAAGCAACACAAACAAAAGGGAAATATACAGTAATTACACAGGATGGCAACAAAATGATGAGCACAAAGAGCAGCAACAACATGGGGGCTTGCAGGGTGTCTGGCAGTGCTGTTTTTATGCTAGGGGTGGTCTTGTCTGATTGGGACAAACTGCAGGATGGATGGCATCAGCGGCTAATGAAGATTGTTAGGAGGTGACACGACGCGATGGACCGGTAACTAATGAAAGTGAAAGTAATAACAAGAGAAAAAGCCAGAGAAGGGAAACACACGAAACAGCATGAAACATGTAACACGCCCCATCACATAGGAGCAAAACATATATGTGAGTGTTATATCCTAAAACCAAAACCAAAACTACAGCACAAAAGCCAGAAAGAGCAGGGGAGTTCAACTAGGCAGCCTCTAGAAAGAGCATCCGCTTCTTTCGATACTACTACATCATACTGCGTCTTGTTAGACGCTATATGGGAACACAGTACAATCATGGCCGTGCTAATGTAGTGGAGTGAGTAAAAGTATGAAACTTCTCCATAAGCAACCAATGCCCATGTAGAGAAGGGTTAACAACAACTCCAGCCTAAGATAGTCTGTACTTCCTGAGGTGCACACCTGGCCTGGTTAATCATTCCAGACGTACCTCCTGTAACTTCAACACCCAGGGATCGAGAGCTAACAGTTGAATTAATGCCAGAGAGTTTGAACGTGATATGGACCAAGGCTCTCTGCCAGATCTGTTTACGCAGCGCATGTCTCTTTCAAGCGTAAAGGACCCTGGCCTTCAAGGCCGGGACTTCCACTGATTATAAAACCTTTCGAATAGTGGCCAAGCGAGGCCGCAGCCGGTCTGGCCTCACAATATCTGGGCAATGGGACACCCCGGCCTGACCATGCCCGCAGACGAGGCGTGGTGCTGCTCTAGTCTATTGTGGGGGGCAGCCCATACTCCAATAGGGTCATTGAAGCGCCAAAGAAGAGTACACTAGTGAGATGGAGTCTACTATCAATTTCCTAGAGCAGGAGTAGGCACTCAACCTTGTCGGAATATACGTGCCATTTTTAATTTTTCTGGTTAACCACTGTGGCCAACACAACACCCCACCAATCCCCCCATAATGACCGAATTGGCTTGATGCTTTCATACCGTCACATAGCAGGCATTTTTACATGATACAATAAAAAAATACGCCTATTTGATTTTCAAGGGCAAATAGTTTTTGGAAGATTTTTCCAGAAGTTTTTTTTTTAAAACATTTTTCAAAAGTTTCTTCTTGAATAAACAGCTATAGCTGTGTGAACCCGTACTGGAACATCATGTGTGTGTGTGACAACGGCACAATGGGCATTAAAACCTTTTAGTGTAATCACACGTTTCTAATATTATTAGCCTCTTCTTTTATTTGATGGGAGCAGCTGCGCACACACACAGCCACTGGCACAACAAAAAAAAAAAAAAAAGATCTGAGATTGCTCTGTGAACAAAGTAACATTAGATACTCATAAATCGGTGTTAGAGCGCGGGGGCCAGCCAGACATATTTTAAATCATTGATACGGAAGCGCTACATTATATTTCTCAGCAAGGAGTGAGGAAAAATCAGGCCAGTTTTTAAATAACTAAATTATTCAGCTTTATTTGTTTGTAAGAGATGACATAGACGCAGAGCAATTTACACATCGATCTCTCTCTCTGCATCTCATCCCGTCTCTCAAAATGCAGGTCCATGGTTGAGAAAAAAACAATATATAGTAGTTTGCATCACTGTATATAGCTGAGTCTGTCGTTCATATTTTACATTTTCTCATCGTAGACGTTGACTAATCTAAATATGATTCTGCAGCTTTTGCATCTTAGCCTGACGCCCGCTCGTCTGTAATGTTCAACTGGGACCTTTTGCGAGGCTCTGCTTCTTGGTCATACAGTAAACCCCGCCTACTTTGATTTGATGGGCCTCGTCAGTCCATTTTGACCTTGACGAGCGCTGTAGGACTGCTGAGGCTTTTGATCTGAAATTTTCCTAGATGTGCAGCGGTTGCGTGTGATCCAATAGGGACTAGGAGGCAAGTCCATTCTCACACTTAATAGTTATTTAAGCTACCTAAACAGGCTGGGACTATGAGAGTTATTAACATGAAAAATGTACGGGTCAGCTATGGCAGTTTCCTTATTGGTTGCTGCCAGCAATTATCCCTTGCCAGCCCACTGTAGGTGCCGACCCCGACTCTAGAGAGTCTTGCGCGTGCCAGAAGCCCTTTGGTGGCAGGTTATGAAGTTGACAAGGATGTGTGGGTTCCGACTGGCCTATAAGGGGTGAAACAACTTCATATAGATTCAGAGCATGACAGGGCAAGACAGAGCATGAGGTTTACTCTCGTTCCTCTTCAGAGGGAGGAAGCGCAGAGAGCTTAATTGCTTTTACTTGATTGCCAGTTGCTAAGAAGGCAGGAGGCAGTCTCAGATATAGCGGGGGGCCCCCCCGAATGTTGGGCAGGGACTGTTAGCGGCTTGTGAAAGCGGAGGGGCCTTTCAGGGCCCTCTAGCACAGTGGGAAGAATCCCATGAAGGGACGTACGGGGATGAGGTGGATTCAGCCCTCATTGGCACCCATAGGTAAGGGAATAGCATGCGTTTCTGCCCCCAACGATGGCCAACAAAATATGGAGGCATTGAGACGGGGGGCAGTTATAACTGCCACATCGGACTTTCAGCATGGATGGGAGTGTCCTTATCCAAGAAGTTCTTGAAGGAAGAAAATGACCAATTACCTCTGCAAATTCCATCAAATTCAACTTTCAATTTCAAGTTATTGTATAGACGCATTTTTTTACGAGACAAAAATATTACAAAGAGACTTACGAAAATTAAGGTTCTACAATATTTTAGTAAGGAGCATACAGTGGTGATTTGTCAGTTCATGTGCCATTATAGCAGAAAATGTTCAGAAAAACTCAATAAATAAAAAAGACCGTAAACAAACAGACGATTAACACTAGTAACAGCAATTATGCATATCAAAACTTATAGCAAAATAGTGGTCGTTCTGTATGTGTCTCTGGGTTAGCCTCATTGAGGTTCCTCTGAGTGGCTGGCATCATCTCTTTTCTCAGGTGTTCTGGGATCCAGACTGGAGCTTGGGGTGTAAAATCCAAGTTAACCCCCCGGGATGTAAACAGGGCAAGCACTGAGGAAACAAATTAGAAGACATTAATAGCGTAGCTGCTGTTCCAGCCCAAGTAAAAATTAATTAGTTAACC
>NW_024879196.1:18132-18333 GCF_018340385.1 Cyprinus carpio
CTCTGTGCTATGATGGGGCCTGAAACCCGACTGAAATTCTTCATAGAGATCATTTTTTTGGAGGAAGGAGCACAACTGAGCAGACACAACTTTTTCTAAAAATTTAGACATAAATTTGCCAGTTCACTAGGATCTAGTCGTGGTTTCTTAATAAGAGGCTTAATAACCGCCAGCTTGAATGGTTTTGGGACGTGACCTAAA